>NW_004524702.1:2442433-2443925 GCF_000260255.1 Octodon degus
AGCTAAGCAGGAATTAAATCTGAGTTTTTCTAAATTCTCTTTTAAAGTTTGCTTTATCTTTTCATTACAGTGCCTCATATTTTTTAAAGAAAGATTTTTTCTCAAATAATTACCTGCCACACACCAATGCTGGCTGAAGGCTCCGAGAATGGACGCTTGAAGACCCTGCACATTTTTAAGGCATCTGAACTGACTTCGGTGAAATTGTTTAACACAGCAAAGGCGGCTGCTAAGGGGTACACACAGGAGAAGAGGCTCACATAGCCGAACTGCAGGAAGAGCTCCAGGAAGTCGTCGAAGGTGCCCTGCAAGTGGGAACAGCGGGAAAGCGGGCTTTGCATTAATTAGGGGTAGGAAAGACCCCCAGTATCACCGCCAGTGCGTTGGCCTCTAGGAAAAGTACCTCAAGGGTTTTTCATCAGTTCTTTCTTCCCAGAATTTTCATCAATTCTTTCTTCCTATCCCTCAGAATTTATCTGTAGTTTTACATGTGGTAACCGAAACAGAGAATGAAAACTATCTCTATGCCTTTCCTTAGCAAAATACCAAGTCGTGAATTATAATTATTATATTTTTCAGGCAAATAATAGCTAAGCTCACCAGGATTGCTTTTAACAAACTAAGAAGGCACGATTAGCTCTCAGTGTGAGAGCAAAGCTCTCTGCCATGGGCACCCACACGCCAAGTCCTCCACCTTCCACTGAAACGGACGGAGACGACGGCACATTAGGAACCCAAACCAGCCCGGCTGTGAGGCTGACTTTCAATGAGCATACCAAGACAGCACAACTGAGAAAGTGGGCTTTTTAATCAGCGGTGCTGGGAAAACTGTGTTTCCGCACAGAAAAGAATGAAGATGGATCCCATCTTCACACCAGACACAAAAATCAATGCTAAATGTTGAGGAGTAAATCTTCCTGAGCTTGGGATTGGGCAGTATCCTTAGATGTAACTCCAAGAGCTCAAGCATCAAAACAATAAAGTAAGCTCCATAAAAATTAAAAATGTCTTAGCCTTAATGGAATTTATCTGTATGTATGTATGTATTTACTTATCTAATGTATTTGGTACAGAGTCTCACTGCGCAGCTCGGACTCGTCATGATCCTCCTGTTTTCAGCCTCCCCAGTGCTGGGATTACAGGCGTGTGCCACCACATCCGGTTTCTGTGGCTGACTCAGCACACTGGGGGTGGGGCCTGTGCAGCATGTAATACCAGGGATCGAACTCTGGTCTCTGCCCTTGCCTACACAGGCACTTAGTCCACTCAGCTATCTGGTGGGCTGGAAATGATTTTTAAAAGGGTCAGAGAGAATAGCTCAGTGGTCAAGTATTTGCCTAGCATGCATGAAGCCCTAGGTCTGAGCCCCATCTCTGAAGATAAGAGAAAGAAGGGAGAAAACGAGAAAAGAAAAAGCAAAAAGACAACCCTCTAATTAGAAGGAAATATTTGAAAATATATATAAAATGACACCTGCATTCAGAATATATAA
>NW_004524702.1:2444552-2445936 GCF_000260255.1 Octodon degus
CCCGCCTCTCCCTGGCTCCCAGCATCCTTAGGCCTCAGATCACCAAGCACACAGGAGCAATGATGATTTCAGTGGGAGAGAAGCTCTCAATACAGCATTTTAGATAAAGACTACTTCAAAACTGGTAAAATTGTTATTATTTCTTTGTCTCCCAGTCAGCCTTTTGCGGAGACAGATACCCTGGGCCCAGTAACGAAGCCCACCTCTGGCCAGTTTCTTATTGTCAGCGGTGCTCACACAGGAAATCCCAAAGAAGATGAGGCACGGGGCACGCAGGACGGCTCCTCTTGGCATGCGGGGCAAGGGTGAGCCCAGCACCAGCAGGCTCCGGCTCTGCCAGCTCAGAGGCGAGCGCCTCCAAACAGCATGGGGCTGGCCCCACACTCAGCTGGGGCCCAGCAGGATCAGTTTCCAAGCCTCAACCCTGCCCCCTGGGCTCTGCCTCCTTGCCTGCAGCATCCAAGTGGTGCTTTGCGTAGGCCCAGGCATGGAAGGTCGATTTACTCCCCTCAAGAGTGAGGACTTGTGAACTGGGAAGGAACGGAACTTTCATAGCAGGCAAGCCACTTTCACCATCGCCAACCCTAAGAAATCCCAGTGTCCTGTGTGCTCAGCACGTACAGTTACACGCCGCTGTGCGGAAAGGCCAGGCCTTGGCAGAGAGGTGCGGATGGACTGCTTCCCTCTGACATGCCACTGGACAGCCTCTGGGGGCCACGAAGCTCTGGGCGTTAGCAGAACACAGCGTGTGTGCGTGCAGAAGGCCTTCCCAACACAGCGTGCCGCATGCAGGGTTTCCAATATTCTACTTTCCTAAGTGGCTTAAACCAACAAACTTGACAAACTGGGGATCTAACCCAGTAACAAGAAGAGAAAAAGGGTGAATTTAACACAGTAAACAAAACACACCCACAAAATAGTAATGCGCATCACTAAGACAGACTCTAGCCTATTAGCCAAAAGCAGGCACAGACCAGCAACTAAGACAGCCCTAAGAAACTGGAATGAATTTTCAGAACAAGCTAGTGATTCAGAACATTACGGCACCCTGGGCAAAGTCATGATTAATTTTACATACCTAATTTATTAAATGTATGGAGACAAAATTCCAGGTTCTGGGCGACCTGTCCCACCTGCTCATCCATCCCAGAGTTCCCTACCCTGAGCCTTTATGTAGCATGGATTTAAGGGCCAGGAAAAAAGCCCAGCATGAAGGTAGCACCTGGGACAGACCTCTGAGAATAGGGTGTTCTTGCCCTGTGAAATATTTTTCACATGAAGTGTGATGGCTGATATCTAAATGTCCCCCAAAGTCTCACATGCTCACAGGCGGGCTTCTCTGGGGCGGCTAGGTCTAGGATGCATAAGTGTGGATCTGAGTTAG
>NW_004524702.1:2446696-2449295 GCF_000260255.1 Octodon degus
GAGGGATTTGTTCTAATAGTGTTTGTAAATAGGATATCATGTCTGCATCTTGTACAGCAATTAACCACCAGGAAGAGAGTATGCAATGTGTTAATTATTGAAACTGTCCTACCAATTTGATTTGAAACTGTCTCACTGCTATTTGTCAATAAAATTTTGGGAAAAAAAAAAGAGGCTTGTAGCCTGGATACAATAGAAAAAGACAGAAGGCAGACTTCCTCTTCACTGATCCTGCCCACCCTGCCATGGACTACTTCTCTACGATGCCCTGCTGCCATGCCAACCTGCCCTGGAGCCAGCCGAGACTATGGACTGAAACCTCTACAAATTGTAAGCTAAAATAAAACTTTTGTCCTTTAACGTGTGTGAGTGTGTGTGTGTGTGTGTGTGTGTGTGTGTGTGAGAGAGAGAGAGAGATATCTTGTCCCAGGAATGAGAAAAGTAACCAAGATACTGAGTCACTGCTAAATGCCAGGCTGTGTATCAGGATCAGGGTTTTTATGATAAATAACTTAGGGCCCTTCCCCTCAGGGACTGAGAAAGAAAATTATCAGCAAATGACAACAAAATCCTAAATAAAGTATTAGCATACTCTACACAGCAGGGTATATAAAAATACTGAACTGGTAGTGTTATTTCAATTTTAGCAGGTATATCATTAAAATGGTAAATATTTTATCATTTATTAACAAAATAAATTTATTAATGTGAATAAACATACTAAGCAAAGAGATAAAATGACAAGCACAATGGAATAAAAACTTGATAAAACTTAACATTATTTAGATTTTTAAAATAAAAAGTCTCTCTGGCTTTTTTTTTTTTTAAATTATTGTACCAGGAATCAAACTCAGGACTTTGTGTTTGCCACACAGGCACTTATGCCGCTGAGCTATCTCCCCAGCCCAAAAAATCTCTTAGAAAATGACAAAGACAAACCACTTTTAAACTGATAAGTTATGCTCCAGGGCCAGTCAGATAGCTCAGGGGACTAAAGTGCCTGCTTAGGCAGAGCGCAGCCATTGGGGTTTGATCCCCAGCGTGCCGTGCCAGTCCTATCCCCAGGGCACACTGAGATGGTGATTGAGACTGGGCACGGTGGCACACACCTGTAATCCCAGGGCTTGGGAGGCTGAAAACAGGAGAATCACCACAAGTCCAGTTATGTAGTAAGACTCCGTAGACCCTGTACTAAATATATAAAAAAAAGAAGTTATGTCCCAAAACAAAAAATAACACCCAAGGGTGGGAAGGCAAAAAATCAGGACTAAGGTCAAGATCCTTAAAATAAAAATAATGTCCAAGTCATCCTATGAGTGAGCCTGAGAGAAGAAAAAGAAAAACTGGAGAAAGGAAATGGACATTATTTATAGTTGAAATAACCATTTAGGTGTAGGAAATCTATAGAAAAAATACTGGAAATAGTAGGAGAGCTCAGCAAACTCGCTGGTAAAAACCCAAAACTCAGCAGTGTTCCCATGTGCCAGCCTCACACACCGTGTGCGAGGAAACAGCAGGGTCTGGAGACTTCTGCCCCCAGGTAATCACTCACAGAACAAAAAGAGCCTTTAAAGTCTGTCACCAAGCTGATGGTGGGACCCAACGCCCACCCCCCCCCACCCCCTGCAGGGGATTCCCAAAGGCCACGAACCTGACAGGCACAGGCCCACAGCACTTGGCAGAGGCAGTGCTGGGCGGAGCCGGTGGGGCTCTTCCTGCTCCTGCGGCCCTCAGACTTCCCAGTTAGACTGAAGCTACCATGCACGGAAAGGACACCCCACGCGGCCTTGCCCAGTGATGTTCACCAAATGAGAAATCAGACTTGGCAGATTTAATTTTGTTTTTCCACTCAGTGAAATAGTAAATTAATTTAAATGCAGTGTCTTTTGAGACATGATTACCATCTTCACGCCCACAAGGAAATGTGTCTAAGTGCAAGGAGCAGCCCTCGCTTCCGCGGCTGTGGGGCAGCTCCCTCCCGTCCATTCGCAGACTGCAGAGCCAGCCTGCCAAGGCCCAGGCAGGGCAGCACAGCCAGCGAGGGCCTCGGTCCCGGGCTGGGGCAGGGACGGACGGGTCAGGACGCAGTGGGTGCCCCTGGGGGGACACGATTTCTGTTTCCAATTTGTCCTGCATGTTCCAAGTTTCTAAGCGATCACGCAGGCATTACTTTCATGCCTTCCTTTAATTTTAGCCAACTCTTCCCCAAGCTGTGTGGTCTCATCTTGGACCCTCCTGCAGCCTCCAGGCTGTCATCACAGGACCCGCGCAGTAAACGCTCTCACACCAAACGCCACACTTCCTTATCTGTTCATCTGTAGATGGACGGGACGTACAGGCCGCTTCCAAGACTGAGCTGGTAGGAACCGCGCTGCCATCGACATGGTGTGCGTGGATCCCTATAATACGAAGCCTCTAACTCTCTGGAGTAATCCCTAGCATAATCGAGCAGAATTACTACGAGGGGAATCGCTGTGGGGATGAACTGTTGATGAGAATGTGAACTAGTCCTGTGGGATGCGGGCGCGCCTGGGACTCCCTCCCAGGACCACAATCCAGCGGTATGCCCACGCACCAAGTAGGTCTAGACCTGCGTGGG
>NW_004524702.1:2449635-2456561 GCF_000260255.1 Octodon degus
GGACTCCCTCCCAGGACCACAATCCAGCGGTATGCCCACTCACCAAGTAGGTCGCCATTTCCTTTTCCAGGATGACCTGTTCGTACAGCGCGGCGTCGATGTGCACCCTGAGAGCCTGCACCTTCCGCCTGACCTTCACGTTGTGCTTCTTTTGCAGCCAGTAAGGAAGTAGCGACTCCAGGACCTGGTTAATGACCTGGGAGGTGATCAGGAGAGTGGCCAAGCTCTACGGAGAAACACAGAGCCGTGCTTGGCAGAGTGGCAAAGACCACAAAGGGCAAACAGCTGTGCCAGGAAAAGGGGGCTTTAATAAACCATGTGCTGCTGCTATAAAACTAGGGAGAGAAAAGCCATGTGCTAGCGCATGCTCACAATTTACTATTTCTCCCAGAGAAGACAGATTAAAATACAATATGACCACAGCACAGATAAGGTTATAAGCAATCATCAGCCAAGAGCAATGGAAAATGAGCTAGCTCGACGCTGTGCTCTTTGCCATCTCACCCTGACTGCAGCGCAGGGATCCACACGATGCTGCAACTTTGAAAAAACCAATTCGACTAAAACATTTTCTAAAAAATTAACTTATAAACTGAACCCATCCTTCTCCACAGTGGAAAACAGAAATAGAAAGGAAGTCTGGAAAAGCCACCCATTGTACCACAACCACCACGGGGCCACTGCCACATCTCAGGACATTCTCTCCAAAGACATCTGAGAATAACACTGCAGTCATCCCGTACACGTACTTTACGGATCGCTTTTCTCATGTAATGTACAAAAGCGCTTCCTCACTGACACCCCCCCATGCACTGCTGCTGAGTTAAGCTGTAGTCCCAGCTCTAACTGGGGAACAGGCTGCTTCTGGGTGTCTACGGACAGGAGTCCCGGGCCTCTCTGACATCTTGTGGGGTGAGCCCAGGTTCTCAGAAAAGCTACCCTGGGGCTTTCAGAGAAGCTGAATTACTTTCCACTCTCCCCAGACAGACAGGAGACTTTCCACCACACCTCATTACTGGCATGATTTTATTTTAATAGAGGCCTCCTCTGCCCGTCCTCTGACAAATGGAGGAGACCTACTGTCTAAGCAATGTGAGGTCACCCCCACACCACCGGGGATCGAGGGCAGGTGCACGTCCAGCTTGTCCACGTCCAGTGTATTCTCTCTAACTTCTTGGATTTTCAAAAATAATTTTTAAAAGGTAGCAATGTATCTAGCGTAGCTGTTTAGAGCACATTTAATTTTACTTTTACGTAAGATGTTAGTACAGAATAAAAGATCAAACACATTGCTACATTTCATGAAAAATTATCCCAAACTCTAGCACAAGTATTAGGAAGACCATGAGACTCTGCTCACTAGCAATCTCAGAATATCAGAATCAGGCATCAACACCTTTTGCTGATAACTGAAGTATGCAAAGCACTTTCTAGAAATCAGTAATTTATACAAGGTTTATCATTCAATGATATTACATGTCCCCAAAAACTATAACACACCAAAATAAATGTAGGACTTTCTTATACATTTCAGGGATGGAAGAGTGCTGCAAAGGATTTATGGTCTGGGAAGTCTAACAACTGGTTAACTTGAAAATAAAGCTCACTGGACCTGTTTAAGGTGATAGCAATCAGCCCTTGCCCAAGACATGCACCAAAGCTCCATCACTGAACACACTTTTGCTGTTAGAATTGCTTTAACAAAACTAAATATATTGATTTTACTGCCTGGTGTGATTAGTTTTGCAAGTTGTTTTTGTTTAATTTATTTTCAGTTGAACAGGATCCATAATACTATGTTTTAAATCTAGAATTAGGTTTGGAAAATGTAAAAGATTTTACTTCTAAAACTAAGACTTTGCAAACAACTACATTACCTGAACACTGGGAACCACCTCCGGGCCCCAAAAGGCCGCTGCTGTTCCGTAATCACACTCACCTGGCCCAGGAGCTTCATGTCCTTCAGGACGAAGGCGATGTAGAAGAGCGAGGCGAAGCAGTTCAGAAAGTTGAACTGTGGAAAGAGTGCTGTGTTAACCTTCAACACCTGCAGAGACGGGCTGAAGCATGCAGCAGGGACCCAGTTCAGGGAGATGGCGGGGTTGCTGCCGCAGCATCCCTTCTGCCCATGCCCCCACTACACACTCCTCTCAACCCTACAAGGATGCAGAGGCAATGCCAGGGGAGCCCTGAAAGGTGCCAAGGACAGTGCACCATCTGGGATCCTGGGACCAAGGAACACGCCTCCTAGGTCCCCTATCAGACATCAGGAGCCCCCCGACCGCAGCTAGCCCTGTAGAACCAGTGAAGAGGAGTCAGTCAGGCCAGGGATGTGCTCTGCTCAGCCCCACAGAGCGGCACCAGGGGCCGGCAGCCACAGCAGGAGAGACATCGCTACAAGAGCCTAGCTCTTGAGCCTGTGTGTCCAAAAGTGTCCGGTAGCTGGGGTCATGGCAGGCAGCCTGCCACCTGAGGGTCCTGGTGTGAGAAGCTGCTCTGTGCTCAGGGGCTCAGACCCCGCTCCCTCATGGGAGCCACAGATAGCAGCAGGGCTGGCAGGGGAGACCTGGCCATGCCAACCACCCAGCCTGGCCAGCATCTTGATCTGGTGGCAAAGTGTGTCTGCCCTGCCAGGAGCACAGGGGAGTGGCAGGGGCTCCCAGTTGAGGGGTCCTGCCACAGAACGTGCCTCGTCTTCAAGTAGGCCCCTGGCTCAAGAAGCTGCAGCCAGCCCTGCACAGGGCTCCTCAGCCCCAGCCACTTCTGGCTCCACACAAGGGCTGCCAGCTGCATGAGAGCGAGCACCACATCAGCGAGGGTACGCAAGTCATTCCGGCAGTGAGCACCGGCCAGCGAGGGAGTGCTAAGGAGCAGAAGCTGGAAAACCAAAGGTTTCCAGCTGGAAGGAGGAAGAGCAGACTCTAACATGCGGGTCTCTAGAAGGCCGGGGCCCAGGTTGCATCCCGCACCGTGGACAGCAGGACTGCGCAGAACACTTCCTTGCTGGTTTACAAGCCTTTTAATCATCAGCCCTTCCACGGGGTGAGTGAGGCCCCTGAGCCCTTCAGCTGCTCCACAGCCACCTGCTCCTTCTCCGTGGCCAAGATGTTGGATTCTTATCTGTCTGGGGCAGGTCTGCCTCTGTGAGCTCAGCTGCGGGCCACGGTCTCCTAGTGGAGCCTTCTGGTCTTTTAGGGACTGAAACTCCTGAGGAACAAACCTCTTAGGAGGGCCTCCAGGGCTGGAACACGGCCCCTCTCTAGGTGCAGCGCACATGACTGTGGGACCCCGTCCCAGGGCAGAGCACGCCCTCCACACCTCTGGGCCCCGGTGATGCTAGGACAGTGGGGGCCGCTCTCTGGCTCAGAGGTGCCTCCTACTCCTGAGAGCAAAGGACACAGCGGCCCTGGCCAACCCGCACCCACAGAGCCCAATGCTTCCTCTTCCCATTTCCCTTCCCACCTACGAAGCGTGCTAGGTATCTGGTAAGCTCTCAAACTTTCTACAATAAAATTTTAAAAAATGGTTTAATGTCGCTTCACTAAACAGACTGCAGATACCTGGAGACTGCTGAATAATAAAAACCAAGATGACTGAAAGAATAACAGTGAAACCTGCCTAGAAAATCATTCACTTTTCACATGGAAGTGCGCTGTGACACTAGCTTCCGTAATTTAGTGTCACGCCACACAGTCTGTGTAAGTGAACTGCTAAGTACAGCTGCACACATTACTTACTCCCCAATCTTACCTACGGCCACAAATTACATTAGCCCTCTCGTCTTAAACTAGGAACAACTTCCTATCTACATTTCTCGTTTTGGACAATATGCTTTCGTCTCATAATTTAAGTGGGTCTGTACGTAAAACCTCCACTTACCACCAAGACTTTCAGAACGAGGTGATTCTGGTAAGCAGATTCCAATCTGTGGTTCTCTAAAACATTAAGAAAAAGAGAGAATTTCTCTCAGGGAGGAAGATGACGTGGGCTTACTGCCTCAGGTACGGAGGAATCTGGGCTCAGAGCAGACTTCTGACGCAGAGCCTGTGCCTCTACACACACCAGGCTGTGGTCACAGTCCCTCCCTACAACCAGGGACAGCAAGCTGGGATGCATTTCTCACGGTACTTCAATGCCACCGTGGTGCAAAAAAGAAATTTAGAAATCTGGAAACTGTTGGCAAATTATTCTAGACAGGCAAAAGGGGGGCGCTGCAAGCTGGGTGCTGTAGAAAATAGCTCTGATCCCAGCTACCATAGAGGCTGAAGCAGGCAGACCATAAGCCCAAGGCCAGGCGGGGCAGTTCAGTCCATTAGGAAGACCTGGCTCCAAAGAAAGTGAAAATGGGCTGGGGATGTAGCTCAGTGGCAGAGTGCTTGCCTAGCATGGGAGGCCCTGAGTCATAGCCCCAAGACTGCAAAAATGTTCGCTGAAGGCAAACCTCAATGCTCCCTGGGTACACTCCCTAAGACTAGGAAGAAGTGAAAAAGCCCTGCATAGCTGAGGATAGCAACAGCCGGCAGTAACCACTACAGAGGAGGAAAATGAAGTTTTGTTCCTGTGGCTTATAAGAATTTCAGTTGAAGAGGAACCCAAATTCCTGTCCTCCTCTAGAAGCAGAGATGCCACAGAAACCACAGGGCGGCAAGGCACAGGACGAATGGTGGACAGGGCGCTGGGGCATGTGCCACCTGCACGGCCAGGCACGAAGGCCACGCCCTGTGCCCACCCAGCTGGACACGGGGTCTGAGCTGCTGGCTTCGAGTCCTGAGCATGATTTCGGGTCGTTCTAGCCTCTGCAGGAGACAGTGTGACAGTGGCGAGGAGCAGCGGCCCTGAGCGGATGTGCCTGGATTAGTCTGGCCCTGCCATCTGCTGTCAGAACTGGGTTAAGCATCAGCACCTTTTATCTGTACAATGGTGAAATGACACAGTGCACGCTGCCCTGAGGAAGCAACAGTGAGAGGCTCTGGATACATCGTGAGTAAGGCACAGCAGCTCAGAGTTGTGGCAAGGTGTGGTGGCACACGCCTGTGGTCCCAGCCCTCGGGAGGCTGAAGCAGGAAGATCACTGTGAGCTGGAGCCCAGCCTGGGCTACCTTGTGAGTTCAAACCCAGCTAGAGTCACATAGCAAGACCCTGTCTCCAAGTAAACAGGACATTAAGAAACAAAACAGAAACACTTAATAGAGATGGTAACCAGGAAAAGCAGGAGACTGAGACCCTATAGCTTTCAAGGCCAGGGAACTTTCCTGCTGCTTCTAGCACAAGTTGAAAGAATGCCTGCCTTCCTACAAATGCTACTCTGGGATCCTGTAATCCTAGAACATTTCACAGGAGCAGACGAGACACGAAGACAAAGCACAGGAGCTCACCCCAGGCTGTCAGGAACTCGGCGGCGTAGCGGTAGAGGCGGTTCATGACCTCGATCACAATGGCGTAGATGATGCTGGGCACATACAGTAGGACGCTGGTCCACTCGGTCCCGCTCTCCTCGTGGACACGCAAGGCCCAGTCCTCCATGTCGAAGTAGATCATCATGACGTACAGAGAGAAGTACAGGCACAGGCACACGAACGGCAGGGAGACCAGGTAGATGCGCAGCTGCCTCTTATAGCTGGGGTACAGGGGCTCCTCCCTGCCGGTGACTGGATTGACGCCCAGGACACCATGGAAGCCTGGCCGGGGCTCCTCGAAGTGCCTCTTCATGACCAGCGTCCCCCACCTGTAGGTCATGTCGGCACAGCCACGCTTCCACACCTCCAGGATCACTGTGGACCAGATGAGGTTGAAGGAGGCGAAAATCACGTACTTATCATAGTCCTCCCACACGAACAGGTAGTACGGCAGCCCGATGACAGCCATGGGGATCAAGGCGAAGGTGAAAAACTCCAGAAACCCGAAGTAAAGAGCAATCGTTTCCCCAAAGTAGGCACGAATTCGATCTGTGGTGGAGGACAGAAAGAACGTCAGTGCAGACTGCCAAAGCCTTACTGCTCAGCTCTGCAGTTACGCTTAAGTTTTCAGGCAAGTGGGGCCCTCGAACACCCTCCTTTCCTACTGAGTGCATGGGCAGTGTCTGTGCTGCTGGGGAATGCCGACGCCACCTGTCACTGCGGCAAGCTCACGTGGCTCAGTACGAGGCCAGATGCTTTACTGCCTCAGAGTCTCTTCTTCCCAAAGAAAGACTCCTTTGGGGCTGACCTAGTCTCCAAGGTGCCAGCTGGGCTCCAGCATGCCTTGGAGACAGGACTGGGTGTCAGCTGTAGGCCGCCCACTCTTCCCTTGCTGGCATCAGAGCTGTACATGCTTCTTGCCGAGAAGACTCCCATCTGCAGCCTCCGATCTCCCTGCCCAAAGACCCGCCCACTGCGCCCTAACAGCGCTGTCATATGCTGAAGGAGAAGCGTTCAAAAGCACCCAAGATCCCACGTGCTAGCTCCAGTCCCTGTCTCTCTACTATCAGAACAGCACCGGGCAGGCAGAGGCGCCCTGACTGCGAAACCAACACAAGCTCGCAGCCGGTGTGACGCCTACCGAGGGGCTGATAGTGCACAGAGAAGCGAGTGTACCACGCGTCCTCCAGCTTCTTCAGGGCCTCGTTGTCGTGCAGCGGGAACACCTGGAGCACAATGCCAGACGTGAGCAGCCGTCTCACTGTGGAGGGAAAGCATGTCAGACGACATCGTCTGGTGGGGACCGTGTGCGACGTCCTCTAGTGAAGCTGAGGATGCCCAGGAAGAGGGACACACGCCACCAGGCTGCTCCGGATGTGTATCGGCACCTGCTTCTCAGACTATAAGTATCTTTACTATTATCTTTGGCTAGGAAAGCAATACAAGTGGACATCAAATTCTAAAAGGGGAAAAACGCAGGACAGGAGAGGCCTGTTTTCCTCTCCCTCCTCCCCAAAAGTCCAAAGAAAT
>NW_004524702.1:2456971-2461662 GCF_000260255.1 Octodon degus
GTGTACAGGGAGTACAGGGTCTCACTGCATAAATTGGACTCGTAGTGATCCTCCTGTTTACAGCCTCCCAAGTGCTGGGATTACAGGTGCGCACCACCATGCCCAGTCTCAATCGCCAGCTCAGTGGGCCCTGGGTGCGTGGCCGGCTCGGCAGGCCCAAGGATCAAACTCCTGGCCCCTGCATCTGCCTAAGCAGGCACTTTAATCCACTGAGCTATTTGGCTGGCCCAAAATAGATATTTTAAATCCATCACACATCACAAACCTTCCCCTGCCACATTTCACCAATCTGTCTTCCTGCTACAGTGAAGGTAGGAAAACATTCTAGCTCTTTGGTTCTTGTCGATACTGAGTACGCTCGCCTTTTCTATTCTAATTACAAGTACCCACCCACAAACAGGACACTTCAAAATCAGGCTAAGATTGGCCACTTCCAGCAGCCATTTGACTAGCACAGTTCAGACACTCACGCTCAGACTTGGAAAGACAAATGAAACTAACCAAAGGTGGCATCTCCTAGCAACAGTGAGCGGGAGGAGGTGGTGTCCTCTCACTGCAGAGATCGCTCAGTGACTTGCTGTGGGGAGGGCTCCTTGGGACAAAGCCTGTCCAGGGGACACGGAGGACGTGGCCACAAGGTCCCGTGCTGTCTGGCCAGGCAGAATCGCCTCCATCCAAGTCCCTGGCTAGGGCTAAGAGTGTGATGAAACCCTCAGTGTAGACCAACACCATTGCCTAGAAGAACACGGCTGCACCGAGAATGCCTTGCTGCTTTCCCCCACTGTGAGGTGTGGGGGGCTGACGGGCTCTCCTCTCCAAGGAGTGCCACCCTGAACCCCTGCCTATCTGTCACCAAAGACGGGGAACTGGATATGAGCTCGGGCCCCTCAGTGAGACCAACAGTGTGGGAGAGAAACAGGACCCAAGATTCCATAGAAGACAGAGCCAGAAGGTGGGGTCTCGGGACAGATATCTATTAAAACATCTTAGAGCAATTTAATTGCTTGGAATTGGAGATACCTGATACTAAAAACAGGAAAAAGCCTGGGTTTGGAAGAAAGATTCTTAAAATATGGTTCTTACCACTATGTCTCCTACATAAGCTAGTCAGGGGAGAAGAGACTTTAACAGCTAAGACTGTGATACAGTCCTCCTTTAAGACTGGAAAAAGAGATTACTCAGAACGCTAGCGGCCAGGGCACACAGACATGGCTGAAGCCACACCAGTCCCTGGCGCTGTCGAGCCCATGTTTAGGCTACATCACTCTAACGCGTTTCCATGGATTCTCCTTCCGCTAATGTGAGTCGGAGTCGGTCACCCGCGGCCATTCCCGTGCGCTCATCGTTCCTTTGGGGTACACAGATGGTCGCCAGCGCCTTCCTGTTATTCCTATCCTTTCTGAGGACCTAGCTGAGCTGAGACACAGCATCTAGGTTGTTATCTTACTATTCCCAAGTCATTCTATGAAAGTTCACTGCAGCCTGCTATGGAAGACTTTGCAGGCTGAGTTAAAGCAGACTCTGTATTTCTAAAAATAGGGCTGCGATCCCAGCACAAGCTAAGACTCCTAAATTACTGGGCTTCTCCTCGCCACCAATGCCAAAGCACGGTTCCGGTTTCAGCTTCTAAAAATAGAGTTTGCTTTTCTCTAAAACTCCTCCAGCCTCCTCCCATCACCTAAGAGGGGAATTCTGAGACAGAAGCCGGACCTCGGGAGGGAGGCAGGCTACAGCACCGACACTGGCTAGACAGGAAAGAAGCAAAGCATCCATGTTCCTCCCGGGGTGCAGGAGGAGCTGTGGGGGCGGGTGGCTGACAGCCCCCGTGTGTGCAGCCGCAACGTCTGGGCCCGGGGTGCAGGATGCGCTCCGTAGCCTGGCTTCCGGCAGACCTGCTGATCAGGCGGAGCACGACAGGCCAGCACAGCACTGCTTCTGTCTGCAGTTTATGTGATGTGCTCACATCCACAGGAAAAGCAGAGTCTCTTGCGGGCTCTCTAGAGTGTGCCGTGCACCAGGAGGAGCAGGTCATGCCCTGCAGTGAGGACGCCCTCGCCCCCGTGACCCTGCCCCTCTTGCAGCCACCCTGTGGCACCCCGCACCAGCCTCCGGCGCGTGCTCTGAGAGTGCCTGTCTGGGTGAAAACAGGCACTCTCAGGGGTACCCATGTTCTTAAAAGACATTTTATATTCCTGTACTTCTATTTCATTTTTCTTTCTGCTTAATATAAAAGGCACATATATAATATATATTTATATATGCATTTATATAGTATATTCATGTTTTACCATATATGTCACACATAGTATGGCAAAACACAAACATATAGCACAACATGCTTGTGTCTTGGTATGCATGTGTGTCGCAGTGCCCAGCAGGACAGATATGTAAACGTGGCTTACGTTTATTCGTGCGTGCGGCTGAGTCACACGTACAGCTGAACTTCTTTCATATAATCATATATATGTCTGCATCTTCTCTGTACATTCTTGGTACGTAATACTGACTTGAAACTCGCTCTCTTACTTTATAACACCAATGAAACCTTTCAGCAGACAGACTATATCTTATTACTTTAACTTACCCATTTTTGTATACAGAAGATACTGAAGAGAACCTACTATAATGTTCTGTAAGAATAACTATCTGATATGAAAGCCGTGAGCTGCAGGTCCTGAATTCATCCTTTTTCTGTTACTAAAATGAAATGCCTGAGGCAGAGTAACTTTATAAGGAAAGAGGTTCACTCAGCTCACAGATTCAAAGGCCCAATTGCTTAAAGGTAGTCTAATGCCCAGCAGACACAAGAGCCCCCCAAAAGCCAGGCTCCAGAGCCTGGCAGGACTGCCTGGCAAGACTGAGGGGCTTCCCATCCAGTCCCGACCCGGCTCTCCAGCACGCATGCCTCCTGCCAACTGCTTATCTGGGGAAAATGGGAGATCGCTAAAAAGTAAGTGATAGTCATAAAGAAACCATCATTGAGCTATGCAAAACTATTATAAGGAACACAAGAAAGAAGAAAGAAAGAAAGAAAGAAAGAAAGAAAGAAAGAAAGAAAGAAAGAAAAAGAAAGTCAGAAAATTATACCCCTAAGCATTGAAAAACTATGAAATTCTTCATGAGGCTGAAGAAATTAATGTAAATGTCAAAATACAGTCAGAAAAATGGTAGAAAAACCTAAGAAAAGACCTAAGGACAGAGTTCTGTAAATGTCAC
The DNA here is from genome assembly GCF_000260255.1 of Octodon degus. Lineage (NCBI taxonomy): Eukaryota > Metazoa > Chordata > Mammalia > Rodentia > Octodontidae > Octodon > Octodon degus. The sequence goes on from NW_004524702.1 coordinate 2,460,188, forward strand.
AGGCGAGATGCAAGAGCCACCCACATGCAGATAACACACACCCTGGTGACAAGAGCAGAGGAAACAACTCTGCAAAGGTAACTAAGCAGATTTTCCTTAAACAATGGCAGCCCCAGTCTCTGCAGTCACAGAGCTACGTCCACAAGAACAGCTGAGCCACGACAGTCACCATCAAGACAGAAGCAATGATTGAAATGAGACGGACACAAGCAGAGCAGTGGGCACCCACATTCAGGTCTCCTGAGGCTCCCGAAGCCGCACAGCTGGACAGGAAGAGCAAGGGAAGGATCAACGACATGCACCAAAGCAGGGGAGACCGCAGGTGGGCAGTCGGGCCACAAAGCCCTGGGGACCAGAAGAGGTCTGGCTAAAGGCTCAGATGGGGGACAAAGCCAGCAAGAGCTGCTCAAAGAACAGGCAGTGCAGCAGAGTCCAAATGGGGGAACCAGATCGCAGGGACCCCCCCACATTCCTTTGGAGAAGGCCCCACACTGCATGCGATTCCACAAGGACAGAGCTGGGATTGATGGCACAGTACAGGAGCGGGGCAAGCGAAGGGCTGCAAGTGCACAAGGACACGGGTGCTGGCCTGGGCAGCACTGCCTCAGGAACTGCAGCGGACACCCGAGAAAGTGCATGTTAGGGGAAGGATGGAGAGGGAGACAGGGGCCACATCCAAGGAGCAAGAAACTCCCGCTGAGGAGCTCCTGGGACGCAGGAACATCCATAGTATTTAAGAAAAAAGACTTATTCGAGGTGTGGGGGGGGCTGCCCAGGGCCCACTGAACCCTCACTCCAGGCAGCGCCCAGGCCCGGCGTGTGTGTGGAACATCCTCCATCAGACAGGCCTGGTATGGAGCCCTGCAGCAGAACTCCCTGCAGAGAGTCTAGAGGCGAGACCCACCCAGCTGATCCAGGAGCAGAGCATCTTGCCAGAGTGGCACAGCGGGTTCACCTCCAAGGGCTGCAGCAGGAAGAAGGGCAGCACAGCAGCCAGGTCCAAGCTACACCCACCTGGAGAGTCTGAACTTGGTAGATCTGGACGTGGTGCTAAGGTAATAGCTGCACCAAAGCTCTACACCAAAGGTCAGAAGACAGTGCTATACACAATGACAAAGAGAAGCAGCAAAATGCATTCACAGGCCCCGAGCCCACCCAGAGCAAATGCAGGAGACAACAGCATAGAAGTAATTGGAAAGCACACACCTGAAATCTCTGAAATAATAGCATCTGAAATAAAGAAACAACTGCCGAAAGGTACAGAGGAAATCAGATCAGAAATAATTTCTGAAGAAAAAAAAAAGAAATGATAACTATAATGAAAGAAGTACTAAGTGTTTTTAAAGAAGACACCGATAAAAATAATAGAGGAGAATAGAAAATGCTGAATTCCTTGAATGAGCAATATAGGAAAGAAATAGAATGCATGAAGCAGGTTCAAAATGCTATACAGGAAATTAAAATCTCAACCACAA
>NW_004524702.1:2465732-2468719 GCF_000260255.1 Octodon degus
GTTTGTAAGTAATTTTTTTACAATATGCCATCTATGATTAATCTCATGTATTCATTTCAGAATTATTTTTCTAAAATTCAATCTGCCTACATCTTATATCTTCCACATATTTGTCTACAATTTTTAATTTGCTATATAATTATTGATTTTCAATAAAGTTAATGAGTTAAAAAATTTCTTTTAAATACAAACAAAACAAGCATGAGAAGGAAGAAAATCACTCCCCAACACAAGCATCACAGCTCAAGAGACACTGCACCAGTCAGTTCGCCTAGGTTTTAAGCCTGGGTAAAACAAAGTTTCCTGGGAAGATGTATGGGCTCCAGAGAGACAAAAAGCCTACATAACCACTTCTAGAGATGATTTAGGGAAAAGTCTTCAAATCCTAACCTATACACTGAGATCAGAGCCAGGTGATTTCTTAAAGGAATTCTACTATGCCTTAATTTATAAAACAGATTTGATTTTAACCATAAGTACTAACAGAACAAAGAGAGAAAGAAATTTTAAACTTTATTCAGGGGCCGGGGAAATAGCTCAGTAGAATGAACGCTTGCCTGGCGAACGCACGCCTGGCAAACACAGGGTCCTGAGTTCAGTCCCCAGTACTGCAAAAATAAATAAATAAATAAATAAAATAAACTTTATTCATAACTTGCTAACACTGATGTTAGCATGACTTTATTTATTTACTTTTTATATATTTGGTACAGGGTCTCACGACACAGTTCAGACTTGTAGTGATCCTTCCATTTTTAGCCTCCCCAATGCTGGGATTACAGGTGTGTGCCACCATGCCCAGACTCATGTGCCAGCTCAGTGCGCCCCGGGGCAGGGCTGGCACAGCATGTGTATCTGGGGATTGAGCCCTGGTCCCTGTGCTTGCTATAGCAAGCACTTAGTTCGATGAGCTATCTCACTGGCCCAGCATGGCTTTATAAATTATTTTATGTAAATAGGAAAATAAAGCAAATTACTCATTACAGAAAAGTTATTAAGTTAGCTTTTCAATGTAAGTAAAAAGAAATGCAAATATATCACCAAAGAAATTAAATAAAATTCTACATATAATGTTAAGTTTGAACTAATATTATAGACAGCTAACTTAGGGAGCAACGCTCTAGGCAACGAGACAGGCCCCGCCCTCAAGGGCGTCAGTGCAGAAGAGGACACATGACAGCTGCGGCCAGAGTGCATCTACGAAGACCAAGTCACAAAGGCCACATCTGCTACTTCCTTAAGGGACAAATGCAAACCTAAGATTACTGGTACCAGCCCTTGGAGATTTCCCGTGTAAATAGGCCATTTATCCCGCTGGGACTGGGCCATCCTCACCTATCCACTGCGATGAAAACTGCTAAGAGCAACACTAAGAGTCAAGATGGGACTACAGGTACCAACCAAAGTTAATGATGTCACCCATGTGCCCTCCTACCACTAGCTTGGTATTAGCTGAGTGGCTATACTTGTAATTTTATTGGTTATTATTTAACCCACATTGCACCCATCTCATGACTCCACTCTACACAACTCACAAAAGTGGGTTCACTGGCAACCCACTTTTGGGTCCCCTCCTATCTCTCTGGAGCTGTCTCTCTCCACACGTTTTCCTACTGTTAACCTCTGCTATTCCTCAGATGTCATTCTTCAATTTCAGGGAACACGAAGTTGGCATATCTGACATCTATCACGTGGAGGTCACATTTTCCCCATATCAATGACAGAACCACCACGCAGTGCTCTAAGGGGATGATGAATTGGATGCCCCGGCGCTCCATCCTCCCAAGCAAAGGCTGGATTTAGCGCTATGGTGGCAAGTCAGAGGAAATCAGACTCAGACAGAGGCAACAAGGTGGCTGAAGTGTGCCGAAAGCAGCAAAAACGCCAGGCCTTGCAGGCAACCTGGGATTGAGGCAAATCTGTACACATTGTAGCAAGCTCTTTAATTCTGCAAAATAGTGTTCTCCATAAAAGAGAATTACACAAACCAAAAGAGCGCAAGCTTCACGTCCTTAAGCCCCCGTCTGCCTGCACCTATGCCTGCTCGGCACCAGCAGGATCAGAGGGGAAGGTGCTGCAGACTGTCAGTGCAGAGCGATGTGGGGCACAGCTGTAATCCCAGCACTCTGGGAGGCGGAGGCAGGGAGGATGGAAACTTAAGCCCAACAGGGCCTCTTCAGGGACTTAGCAAGACCCTGCCCCACAATGAGAAACAAAAGGGGAGGCCTAGAGATTTAGCTCAGTAGAAGGCCTGAGTTCAAGCCTTAGTATCACACAGGCATGTGCGTGCGCACACACACACACACACACACACACACACACACACACACACACACAGCTAGCTATGGGCTGAGAGACCTTAAAGGGCAGCAAACCCTACAGAACAAACACGATGGTGGTGTGTGCGCAACAGCGCGGCCTCCCTTGGCACAAGGCCAGCCTATGCTACTCTGAGGTTGGGTCAGTCCTTAGCAGGGAGGGACGTAAAGCTCCCCACTCGCTGTCTGCTGGGCGCGCTTGCTGTGGAGGCGCAGCTGCTGGGAACACATGCCCTACTGCCAGCCAAGCCCCACTTACACAGCGACTTTCCGGGATACAGCTTCGCCTGAGGATACCCAGGAATCATCTTCTCATCTCGAGCTCTAAGATTCTCCAGCTCGTGCTTGACAATGAACTGACATTCTGCCATGGTGAGGAAGTCGTCATTGTCATCTACGATAAAACACACACTTCTCATTATTTTCCCTGTAATCAAAAGCAGGTTCAGCAGAAAGACTCTGAGTGCTTGCGACCATGGAAATACTGATGTGCACAATGGCAACCGACAGGAGCAGCAGCTGAACGGAACACTGGTGGACTCGACAGGACACAAAGCTCCTCAGCTCTCCTAAGAGCAGCACATTCCGATCATGCCTCCTCATCACACAGTGCTCCGCTCACCTGCTCGCTGCCCAGGGCAGGGCACAAGCGCTCCGCTCACCTGCTCG
>NW_004524702.1:2468819-2487873 GCF_000260255.1 Octodon degus
GCTCCGCTCACCTGCTCGCTGCCCGGGGCAGGGCACAAGCGCTCCGCTCACCTGCTCGTTGCCCGGGGCAGGGCACAAGCGTCCAGCTGCACCCACTTGCAGGAGCTCTCTCTGTGCCAAGGGAGGGGCAGGAGGCAGCGTGGTCCTGAATCCTGACGTCGCCCTGAGGGATGGGGTGCTGCGTCTGCCTTGGTAGGAGAGCCTCCTTCAGCCTTCCAAGCCCTTCTCAGCCCCTCTGGAGTCCAGGGTCAGGGAGAGGAGAAAGGCTGGGACAGCCTATGTGGCCTGGGCCACAGAGCTTCTCAAACAAGGTCCACCTGGCCTGACCATGATGTCCCTTGGGCACAGAGGTCATGCTGTGCCTGCCTGAAGAACCCTACCCCCACCCATGCCCCTCAAGGTTTAGCTTCCCCGAAACCAGGCCAGTTCCTAGCACAAGTACTCCTCCAGAGCTCCCAGGGCCAGAACGCACCTGATGCTTCCCATTTGGGAGGAGCCAGAACGTTCAGGAAATGGGGTTCCCAGGAGAGGGACCAACCGCTGCTTGCTTTATTTATTTATTTATTTGGTACAGGGTCTCACTACGCAGCTTAGACTATGTAGCTTGGACTCGTAGTGATCCTCTGATCTCAGTCTCCCAAAGATGTGATTACAGGTGTGTGCCACCATGCCCACTTTCAGTGGCTGGCTCAGTGTGCCCAGGGTTCCAGGGCTCGCATAGCATGCAGTACCAAGGATGAAACCAAAGTCCTTCCTTGTACTTGCCAGGCAGCCGCGCAGACCACTGAGCTACCTCCCCAGCCCCAAACCACTGCTTCTTATCAGGAGGTTTTTCTCCATCACGTGAGACAACATTCACCAAGACGAAGTACAACACAAACAACATAAATTAGCTGTACTGCCTCCTCCTGATTGTCCTTGCGAATCCTAGGTGGCAAAGGTGGCCTGCCGCAGGGTTCATAAGGAAGGCTTCACTGGGTGCCACCTTCCCACACACTTCCTCGTGGTCCAGGCTTGCTTTCGGCTCTATCACGGGTGTGACATTAACTCTAGGAGTGACAACACTGTCCACAAAACACTTGCTCTCTGGCCCCTGACACACCCAGCAAACACCTCTGTGTGGCAAACAGACTGGGACAGAGGGAGCCACTTACCGTGGAAGCCTCTGAAGCTGAGCCGGGTGCCATAGGTGAAGGTGCGCATGGTGCCGTCCACGCACTCTCTCACCAGCCCCACGGCCTCTGCGCCCAGCAGGAGGCGGGTCCTGGAGGCACCGACCAGGTACAGGTTATCGTTTCCTAGCGTTTCCTTCTGCTCCTTATCTAACAGGGGTCTGATCAGCAGCTGGGCACCTTCGGGAAAAAAAAGGAAGGCACAATCTTTGAAAGAAACAAACAGAAAAATTTCAAAATTAAAAACCTCCTGGTAACATAATGTTTCTTTGTAGTTTGGTAAAAAGGAAAAGAAATGCTGACAAATTAAACCCATCTTCCAAGCAAAAAAATTACACATGCATATACACATATGTCTAAGTAACAGGCCAGTATGGCAGAACATGCCTGTAATCCCAGCACTCAGGAGGCTGAGGCAGGAGGACTATAAATCTGAGGTCAGCTTTGGCTACACCTCCAGGTCTAGGTCGGCCTGGATTGCATACTGAGACCTTGTCTTGAAGAAAGAAAGGGGGAAGTGAAAGGAAAGAAATGAACATGAAGAAGAACTATAAATCAGCTGGGCATGGCAATTCTTTACAAAGGTTTTTAAGCAAATGCAAACACCAAGAAACACAGCAGCGAGTGCTTCGCCACGTATTCTAACAAGAAGCAGGTGTGCCACAAGGTCACCACCATTAGCTCTGGTATCAAACTGCACCAAGCAAGAACAAAGCAGATGGACGGTGTTCCCACCAGGCTGGCAGCACACACCATGAGGCCAGCACTCGGGAAGCTGAGGCAGGAGGATCACAAGTTCAAGGCCAGCCTGGACTAACAGGGAGACCCTATTTCCAAAAACAAAAAAAATCATTTCCTAATGTCAAAGACCAAAGTGTAAGAAAATTTGAAATAGCATACGACAGGAAGAAATATTATACTTACAACTATAAACAACTATAAATTGAATATAATTAAACTATAACAAATTTTGTCCGTTAAATACTAAACAATAGAAACAACATAACTTTTTAGTATTTTTTTCCCATGAAATTTCTGTATTCAATTAGGTTTAATGATTTTTTAAAATTTAAATCTCACTCTGTTGCCCACCCGCAGCCTCCCGAGTAGCTGGCATTCAGGCATACACTACCACACCCAATCCAATTGTTCTTAAATATAATTATTTTCCCAAAACACTAAAAAAAAAAAAAAAAAAAAAAAATGGTTCAATGTCATATATATGATTACTACTTACAAGATCATAAAATTATTTTTTCCTAATTTCTATCTATATCAAACTTTTAAAGATATGTATCATTTATTTATTTGTCTACTTGTTTCTGAGATGGAGTCTTGCTACACTGTCCATGGGCTCCAGTGACCCTTGCCTCAGCATCCTGTGAAGTGAGGACTACAAGGCCAGTACCACCACCTGGCTGTTTATTTCTTTCCTATTAGCCGTGTAGAAATGGTTGACCCAGAAATTATAAAAATAATCAGATGTTTGCAAAGTTTATACTTACCAAATGGATTAATATGTTAATATACGGAGTCCAACAAAAAAATGTATATACACTTCAGCAAAAGAAACAAAATAAGATGCTTTTGCAGTAGCCGGTGTTACCCTCATCTGGGGCACCCTAGAGGATGTCGTGTATCACAGAAATCCCCGCACATGGCCAGCTCTCAGAGAGGAAACTGAAGGCATGGCAGCAATTGCAGTGACTGAGTTTACCCAAGCAGCATTTTGCTGTAATAAGCGTTACCCAAGCAGTGTTTTGCAATAACTGACTGGAAGCTCGTGGCCACCCACTCCTTTGAGCACCTCTTATCATGGTGGAGGTCAAAGGTAACTTGTACTAATCCCACAATGTCTTAATAAATTTAGTATTACAATATTCACATAAGGTCTTCTTTTTCTAAAATGTGCATCCATTCTTGGGGGACTCTGCATCGTGACAACGCCACTTAGGCAATTCACAGTAGAGGTGTGGACGAATCTCAGTAAGGGTGCAATTCCTTGTCTGCAAAGATGCCCATCGTCCCCATGGTCCCTGCACACAAGGCACTGGAGTTCTGCTTGACACCACAAATGCTCTGGAAGAAGGGGCTCCTCAAATTCCAGCAACAAATACTTGTGGGGTTTTTTCCTCTTGGCATAATTATTGGGAAAAATTTTAATCTACTTTAATTCCAAATTCCATGCGATGGCATTTTTTATGAACAGTCTTACCCAATGCTTAGGGCAGCTTAAGGTGTTATTTGGTGTGACTCAGATGGTATCTGCCCTCAAAACCCTCCACCTTGTTACCCACCCAGCTCCTGCCACCCCAAGACAGGTCTGAACCAGTGTTGGGGTCCCAGATCCTCAAAGAGCCCCACACCCCTCCCTGTGCTCCTGTAGGGGGTGACATCCACCATACACGCACGCAGCAGGCGCAACCTGGGTATAGCTCTCCAATGACCTCAGGTTCAGCTTGGCTTCTGGTGAGCACCACTGGGTCTTCTCCCATGCCGGCCCCTTCCTCAGGCAGGGACCACACTTTCTGCCCCAAGCACAAGCACAAGGCACCGGGTCAATCCAGGCACTGCGTGGGCACTGAGAAGCCCCTGCTAGCCATACAATGGGCCCGCGGTAGCATAGACTGTACACCCCTCCCAAGCCTGGCAGGAGCACCATGGGGGAGCATGCTGAGGCCTGGGCCAAAGCCACCTTACTCACCTCCATCTTGCTTTTTAGCAATAATTCTGCTTTTCAGCCATTCTTTGGTTTCTTCTTTGACATCCTGAGCGAGTTCGATGACCACCAAAGGTGTGAAAGAAGTCTCATAAGTATCCAAAGCCGATAAGGTTCCTTTCATCTTTGGCCACCTTACTGAGAATTAGAATGAAAAGCAAGCATGGGTTACTGTATCCGGCTCTGGGACAGCCTGCACATCCACTGCATTTTCTCCTAAGCACCCCAATTCTGTCTTCCAAGATGCAAGCGCATCTCCCACAGTCCACTCAGAGAGTGTGAGAGGCTGGGAGGCGGCTCAAAGCACACGGGGAGCCAGGCTCGGGGAGATCCCTGCGTTCTCTGCAGCTCATGATGAAGCAGGGAGGAGGGCAGAGGAGTGAGAAAGTGTGGCCCCAGCATGGGGCTGGGGGAACAGAGAGGAGTTGGGCAGAGGGCCAGCAGGGACATCCCCCCAAAGAGGAAACAAAAAGCTGCCAGGCAGCTCTGAGGAACAGGTGCGGTGCGGTGCGGAGGGTGCCTTAGCTCAGGAATGCCAAGGCAGGATGGAAACGAGCTGGCGCATGCCCTCCGCCCCGCGCACGCGGTGGCAGATGCTGAGCATGATGCTGGGGGTCACCCTGATTACCAGGGGCATTCACAGCACAAAGGACTGGCCAGGAGCATCTCTATGGCTCAATCAGGACAAGCAGAACAAAAGTCGCACAGGAAAACAGCAGAAACACCAAGGGAGAGAGGTTCTGAAGTACTCAGAAAAATAAAGAAAGAAGCCACGGATGGCGGCAGTTAGATGTCAAGGGTCATCCCAGTAAGAACAGTGGAAGTCACCAAGGCCTCACATGGGACAGGGCCTCTGTCTCTTGTCATAAGACTGCATCTTCCATCAAAATGCTTGGCAAGGGCCAGCAAGTAAAAGTATTTTCAAACAAAATGTGTGAGGATTCATCCCCAGCCCATGCCCACTAAAGAAAACAAGGATAAAAGGTGTCTGAAGGTGGAGAAGACAATTCCATGACAGGGATCCGAACATGGCAACCTCCTCACCAGCGAGCGGAGCTTCTGCAAGACTCGAACTCCCCACACTCTGCTCCCATCAGCTCCCTCTATCAAGTGCTCACTGCACTTGACACACAGAGCTAGAGTCTGTCAGCACCCCGACTGCACAGTCACTTACTCCTTAACAAAACCCAGAGGAAGATCAAATGAAGAAGTTACTTTTTTGCCAGGCATGATGCCTCATGCCTGTGCTTCTAGTACTTGGGAGGCTGAGACAGGTGGGATCGCTGTGAGTTCAAGGCCAGCATGACCTACATAGTGAGACTCTGTCTCAAAAAAAGGAGGGGAGGGTAAGCTCACAATAAGCAAGAATATTAATGTTCCAAGAAATAGGACTTGAAGCTAAGAAAAACAAAGTCATCAGACATATTCCAGTTCTACATATTTTCCCTGCTAAACAAAATCTTAATTGTGAATCACCTACTGTGCAACTCCTTTGAGGACCAGCTAAGACAGAGCTCAGGCCAAAAGGACAAACTAAGGTACAGGGCATGGTATGCACACCTAAAGTCTCAGCACTCGGGAGGCTGAGGCAGGAGGATCCCTGAGAGTTCAAGACCAGCCTGGGCTACAACACGAGCTCAAGGCCAGCCTGGGCTGTATAGTGAGACCCTGTCTCAAAAAGACAAATAATCAATCAATCAATCAATCAATCAATCAAAGTGAAAACATATTGCAAAACCTTCTGGCCTCAGGCAAAACTAGATATTTCAGAAATAAGTGAAACAGCCCTCAAACAAACATCAACAACAAAAACTTAAGAAAAAAAAAAAAAAAACCAAAACCTCAGCAACTAAAATATAAATCTCAAGCCCAAATCCTGACCCAAATCATGACAATAAGGAGAAGGAACTGCTGAATGCTCAAGTCCTAGCAGCTGTTTCCACAGATCACTGTGGAGAAGCTTCATGGGGTCCATGCACACTGCTGTGGTCCGCGCTGAACACCCTCGCATGCCTGTCCCAGGCAGGAGCTGGGGTGGGGCCTGGCTCAAGGCTGAGAGCCAGCCACTGTCTCCTGCTCTCTCTCTGCTTCCTGCTCCTGAGCTAAGTGGTGCTGTCTTTGCAGTGAGGCGCTGTCTGTGAGAGACCCAAGGAACCCACTGCTCTCTGCCCCACCATGGACTTCAACCTCTGCAGCTGTAAGCCAAGATCTGTTCTTAGGAAGTTTACTGTCATAGGTACTTCGTTATAGTAACATGAAACTGATTAACATGCATGCTAATTTTATTTTAAGAATACTAAATATTCCTAATCCTTCTAAATTTAATAAGCACTTACTGTAGTAAGTAGTCCTTACTAATCTATGGACTGAAATTAATCCAAAAATGTCTTACATTTTTAAACTGAGTTCAGAAAAACATCAAGGTAACCTTCACAGCCTTGTCTAGGTATCTGTGCCTGGCTCTCTGTCCAGCCCTTCCCCTGGGTTCCTACAGCAGAGATGCCAGCAGCCCTGTGAGGTCTGTTCTCCCTGCTTTGTTTAAGACAATATCTAGCCCGTACTGCCCAGCCTGCTAGTATTAAGTAGACACAGGACCAAGTCCTAGACTACAGTATGGGAGCAGAAGCAATAAATGTCAACCCAGGCTGAGGGCAAGGGGAGCAGTTATGCTGCCCCTCAGTGTCCCCTGGACATGGCCAACAGCTCAGAGGAGGCTGACCAGCCACTAACATGAAGAGCTGCCTTGGGCAGCCACTCCACTGAGACCTCCATGTGCTGAGCCTCTGACACACAGGGGCCTGAAGGACACAGATGTTCACCTCAGGGGCTTAGCTTACTCTAATACAAGGTCATGATGCTGTTTCTAGAAGCCTGGGCTTTGATACCCTTACGCCTTTTATTACAAGCTGTCTACACACTATGAGAACAGCATGGGGAAGAAGGCCATGGCCTCTGGAGCAGACGGCTTGAAATTCAAGCTCAGCTCTCACCTCTGTTATGTGGCTTAGGTGATTTCCTTTCCTCTTCTGTGAAGTGGGAAAAACAAAAATGCATGCCACAGAGGGCAAGTGTGTGAACTGTGATGATACATGTTGTTATGGTTTGTGTCCAGTTGTCCCCCCAAAGGCACATGCAGTCATGGGGTGGACTTCTAGACTTTGTGATTAATTCCTGATCCAGTACTGGGATTCTGGGCATCAGTGCTGCTGGGATTATGAATGAGTGCTACACCCGGCCTGGGGGACATAGCCTGAATGCAATTTAAGGGAGACAGACTTGCTCTCTGTAGTTATTGTTGCTGCCACTCCTCCCTGTTTTGCTCCTGCTGTTTTGCTGTTTTCCGCCACCATGAATGGCTGCCCTGTTCTGTGTGCCACTCTGCCTTGGAGTCAGCTAAGTATGGACTGAAACCTCCACTAACTGTGGGCTAAATAAATCTTTCCTGCCTTAATTCTGGGTGTCAGGTATTTGTCCCAGTAATGAGAGAAAAGTAAGTGAGTCAGAATTTGGTATTGAGAGTGGGGTCACTGCTGTGACTAAACCTGACCATGTGGAATACAAACCTTTGGGAATGGCCTATGGGAAGAGATAAGAAAGGTTTGAATATGTCTCCTACAAGAGAAGCACTGGAACAGCTCCTGCTGTTCTGCATGGGTGACTCTGGTCCGAGCTCAGAAGACCAAATGACGATAGAAAGCTTGCCTGTAAGGACCAGGCTGGGGAGGTTTCTGCTGGGAAGAAGGACTGCACTGGTTGCTGAACTCCAGACAAAGTGTGTTCTGGCCTGGCAGAAAGTTTGTCTGCATTTTGCTCATGTCCAGAGATTTTGCCTGAGACTGAGATTAAGTATGACAGACCGCTTAATCTTGTAAATGAAATTTCAAGGCATTCAAATGTTGAAGTAGTGGCATGGTTATTATTGGGGGCTTTCAGTAAGATACATGTTGAGAATCAAGAGCAAAGAGGCCAGCCGATGATTTAAAATATGACTTTGGCCAGAAAAGAAGCTCCAATAAAGCTGTGGAATGCAAACATAGAGCTAAGAAGATCGCCACTGCCAAGAAGGAACAAGAGAACAGAAAAGATAGCCTGAGGGCATCACAGGAAGCATGTCTCTACGCTTTGCGGCCTCAGAACTGCAAGCACAAGGACCTCGGCCTTGGAGAGAAAGCTGCAGAACTCTATGTTCCAGAATGGTGGTGGCAGCGGCCACACCAGGTAGAATGGTGCCAGGATAGAGAATCTGTTCCTCAGAATCAGGTTTGGAGCACAAAGCAATTCAGGTACTCAAACCCTACAGCCAAAAGAAAAGAAAGCCTGGCTACTGCTCTAGATGGTAGCAGCCTTTGGCATCATCCACATAGTGCTGGTTTTAGGAGCAGGCAGAATGTTAACAGTTCTGAGGGTAAGAAGTCTTTCACCTTGATTTAAGAAGTCCTGGGAGGCCAGGCAGGGTGCATCTGAGAGGGCAGTGTGTGAAGCAGAGAGTGAGAAGCTTAACGTGCATTGGAAAGGCCAGAAACGTGGATCATCTAAGGGGAACTGCAAGGAGGGAGCAAAGCCAGCCTAGGAGAGAAGCCATGGGAGCTACCACCAGCAACAGAGCCATAGAGGGGGAGCCACATGAAGGTCACAGTTTGCCACAGATTGCTTCAGATGTTCCACATGAAAGTATAGGACTTAATGTTCACCCTTCTGGATTTTGGACTTGCTTGGGTCCCAATGCTTGGCATTCCACTGTGTGTACCTTTTGAAATGGTAATGTTTATCTTGTGTCTTTGAACGTTGCAAGTGTTCATTTGTACAGCGGCTCACAGTTAAGAGTTTGCCTTGACTTGGCTTTTTCAGCAATGCTGAAACTGTTAAGACTTTGGAAACTCTTAGAGATGGACCAAAATGCCTTTTGCACAAAGGGATGTGCATGAATCCTTGTGGGTCCAGGGGCAGACTGTTACAGTTTTGTGTCTATTGTCCCCCCATATTCTCATGCAATCATGGGGTGTACCTCTAGACTTTGTGATTAATTCATGATCCAGTGCTGGGATTATGGGTGTGAGTGCTACACCCGGCCTGGGGCACACAGCCTGAATGCAACATAAGAGACAGACTTGCTCTCTGTAATCACTGTTGCTGCCACTCCTCCCTTTTTTGCTCCTGCTGTTTTGCTGTTTTCCACCACCATGAATGGCTGCCCTCTTCTGTGTGCCACTCTGCCTTGGAGCCAGCTGAGTATGGAATGAAACCTCTACTAACTGTGAGCTAAATAAATCTTTCCTGCCTTAATTCTGGGTGCCGGGTATTTGTCCCAGCAATGAGAGAAAAGTAACTGAGACACATGTACAGCACAGTGCTTGACACACAGCAGGCATGCAAAACATGGTAACGTTTAGCCAGGTGTGATGGCCTACACCTGTCATTCCAGACACTGGGGAGGCTGAGACAAGATGACCAAATGTCCAAGGCTAGCTTAGTAAGGGCAACTTAGTAAGATCTCACTCAAAATAATTTTTTTAGTAAAAGGTGAAAGATTTATATGATCTGAAGAGAAACCAGAGTGTCAACATAAAAATTTTTAAATAGCTGCAGATGTAGCTCAGTGGGAGAGTGACTTCCTAGCACCCCATGAAACTCTAGGTCCAATCTCCAGTGTAACAATAAAAAAATACAGAAATTGTAACATTTTACTACTGGTTACTATTAATACTCTAGAATGAAGTTCTCTCCCGAGAAAGTTCCATCAGCTCTGTTCAAGTTTTCAGCTCCAAGCATAAGAACAAATATGATAGTGGTTACAGTAAAATAATTAGCCATAGGTAGATGTTTACCTCATGCTTCATAATGTATTTGAAGATGGTATTGGTCTACTTATATTACTACAACAAAATGGAGAGACACTTAACTTATAAAGAAAAAAGGGTTATTGTGGTTCTTAGGGGTTCAAGACTGAGGGGCCGTACTGCCCTGGCCTTCTGGCCAGCTGGCACAACAGGACAGAGGGCTGAACAGAGCAAAACTGCTCACCCACCAGACCCAGAAGCAAAGAGAAAACAGAAATGCTCAGACCCCACAGCCCCCAACGGTACACCCCAGCAACCTCAGGACACTTTTAGGGATACCACACATCAAACCATACCAGTGCTCTTGTGGTGGCCCACACATGCTGTTGAACACACTAATGACAATTTTAGGACAACAGAAAAATGACACTCCAATTGACAGCTGACATGATGACAGTCTTTCTCCTTGACCTGCAGGTCCCCTTGGTCCTCTCTCTGCCTCTGAAGACACCTTCCCTTCTTCTTCTGTCTTCCGACACTACGTGCAAAGTGTGTCCAAGCCACGATCTCTAGACCTCTGCCTTCATTCTAATGTAATCTCTCCTGTGTTATGGCTTACACCTAGATGTCCCCCAGAGCCTCGTGCACTCATAGGTGGGGCTATGGGAGATGACTGGATTGTGGGGGTGTGATACTCATCTGTGGATTGGACTGATGGCTTATAGCTAAGCATGATGTTGAAGGAGGTGGTCCCGGGGATGTGATCTGATAGGGTCTTCCACTCTCTCCTTTGATCTTTCTGCTTCCAGCTGCCATGCCATGAGCTGCTTCTCCTCTGCCACGCTGCCCTGGCCCAAAGCCAGCAAGTGGACTGATAGCTGTGAGTGTGAGGTATTGTGTCTTAGCAACAACAAAGCAAGTAAGATACACTTCAGCAACAGAGCAGAGTCACTGCTGTGCGACACAACATGTCATGTGGCTCAGAAGCCTCTGCAACTGGCTTGCAGGAGTTTGGTTAGGTTTGGAGATACAGGCTGAAGTGGAAGCACTAGAACACTGTAAACTGAGCTTGATGGGACATGTTGGTCAGAGTTCAGAAGGCCAGAATGTTGACAGTGACACAGCTAGAAAAGACAAGGCTCAAGAGGTTCCACTCGGGAACAAGGACTCTATCAGAAGTTGAATTCTAGACCTTGTGTATCATCCTTTGGTGGAAGACTGGTCTACATTATGGTCATGTCCTAAGAATGTACAGGAGACAGATGAAGAACATCAGACTAATCTGGTGGAGGAAATTTCAAGATAGCTAAACATTCAGGCTCGGATATTATTGGGGACTTTTAGCCAGCTCTACGATGAGAATCAAGAGCCATCAGACCAGCAGAATGATTTAAAAGGTTTTGAGTTCACCCAGAAAGGAAGTTCCACTAAACTTGGGATCTTCAAATGTGGAACAGATGAGGGCCTGGAAAAGATTAGTATTAAAAAGAAGCCAGGTATTTTGAAACAGTACCACAGAAAAATGGCATAAGAGCATGTGAGAAACATCAAGGCAAGACCCTTCAAAGTCTCAAAACTGCAAAAGTAAGACTGTTCCTTGAGCACAGACCCCCAGGACACTCTGTTAGAGCAGGGCTGCCTAGGAAACCAGTTCCCCAGGACTCAGTTGATCATGCTCAGCCAGCCTGGACAACAGAATGCCAGATGCAGCCAGATGCCTCTGCAGCCAGAAGCAAGATGCAAAAGTGTTTGACTACTGCTCCAGTGTCTGGTGGACTTGGTGTCATCCACTTGGTGCTGGTTCTACATACATGCAGAACGCAGGAGTTCTGAGGTCAAGAAGGCCTCCACCCAGACTTCAGAAGGCTGGAGAGGCCAGGCAGGGTGCCTAAGAGAGCAACACATTAATCTGCAAGGAGGAAGCCAAAAGTCCAGTAGACACCTGGATATTGGGAAAGCCAGGAATGCTGAACACCTGAGGAAAGCTTCAAGCAGTAACAAAGCCAGCCCAAGAGAGGCCATGAGGGCTACGAACACCAGCAATGCAAGGAGGGCAGGGTTACCAAGCTGTTTAGCATTTGCATCACCAAAATTTGCCCAGGAAGCTGGATATGAAATTACAGGGTTTGATGTTTCCCTGATGGGTTTTGGTCTTGCTTTGGTCTCATTCCTTCACATCCCTCTACTTCTCCCTTTGGCAATGGGAATGTTTACCTGTGGCACTGCATGTCAGCAGTGTTTAACTTTTTTCCATTTTTACAGGGACTCACAACTAAGAGTTTTCCCTAAGACTCAGAAAGACTTTGAACTTGGACTTTTCAGCAATGCTAAAACTGTGAGGACTTCGGCACCTACTAAAGATGGACTAAATGCATCTTGTATAAAGAGATGCACCCAAGCTTTTGGGGGTCCAGGGGCAGAATGTTATGGTTTATACTAGATGTCTGCCACAAAACAACATGCACCCATAGGTGGTGCTCTGGGGAAATGACTGCATCATGGGGAAATGTGACTCAGTTTATAGCTAAATAAATGTGTTATTGGGAGGTGAAGTCTGGTCGGAGGAGGCGGGTCACTGGGGGCATGGCCCGAAGGGTCTCTCTCTTCCCTGGATCCTTCTCTGCTTCCTTCCACCAGGCCATAAGCTATTTCTCCTTTGCGTTGTCCCTCTGCCAGGCCAACCTGCTTGGAGCCAGTCAACTGAATTGTGTACAAACTAAGCCAAAATAAATGTGTCCTCCTCACAGTTGTGGGTACTGTGCCTCAGTGACAAGAAAGCATCTAGAACTGCTTTTCCTTAACTTCAAACTCTAACCTTGCATTGATGTCTTTGTGCTGAGTCTCTAATCACACCTTCTAAGGTGCACTCCATCAGAAGGCTCCACCACAGTTTGAAACTATCTCACCAAAACTTCACTCTCAACATGCCTCTAAATAAACACAAACACTTCCTTCCCAGCCTCCCTACCTTTCTTAAGGGCACCATCTTTAGCTCTGTAACCAACCTTGAAAGATAACGGAGCCAACATACAGACCCATACATGGGGTGAGGCACTAAGGACGGAGGGTTTCCTAAAATGTTTTACAGGTGAATCTCTCAACTGAGTGATTCTCAACCCTGGAAAATTTCCAAGCTTTAGATTAACTTACTCTAACTTTGCATTTCATGTCTGTTTAATTTTTTTAATTTTTTAAAAAATGTATTTGGTACAGGGTCTCACTATGCAGCTCAGACTCGCAGTGATCCTCCTGTTTACACACTCCCCAGTGCTGGGATTACAGGCATGCACCACCACACCCAGTCTCAGTGGCCAGCTCAGCACACTCGGGGGGGGGGGGGGCTGGCATGCAGGTGGTGCTGGGGCTCGAGCCCCAGACCCTATCACGTCAGTTTTAATGGCACCAACGTAAGTGTGCATATCAATGAATGTGAACAACCAATCACAAAGGGGGTGACAGCACTATATACAACATAGTGCATAACATCCCTCTCTGCTTTGGTGGAGACTGCATTTTGCAGCAATCCAATCAAGCAGATCCAGGTCTGGCTGCACAGATCATCAGCTTTTCCCCTAAAAGAGCTCCAGAGTTGTCTGGGGGAAACATGGGTTATACTGGTTGATATTTTATGTTAACTTGAAAAGTTCAGAAGTTTAATTAAATGACTAAGCAGAGAGCCATGTTCTTGGTTGTAAATATCCTCAACCAGTGCAAGAGGACTGCACGGACACTGTGTGAGTTCTACACCCCCACCCCAGAATAGCTTGTTTATAATATGAGAGGAGACAGGCTGGCTAGAAGCCCCAGCTGCTGCCCTTCCCTTTGCTCTTCATTGTTTTCTGCTGCCATGAACTGCTGCTCTCTGCTGTGTGCCACTCTGCCTGGGAGCCAGCCAAGTACAGACTGAAACCTCCATGAACTGTGAGCTAAATAAACCTTTCCTTCCACAATTTTTGGTGTCAGGTATTTTGTCCCAACAACAATTAAAAAGTAACTGAGGCAGAATTCGGTACTAGGGGTGGGGTCATTGCTGTGACTATACCTGACAATGTGGATTATGAGCTTTTGGGAATGGCTTATAGGAAGAGATAGGAAAGGTTTGGAGATGTTGCCTACTAGCAAAGAGCTGGAATGCCTTGGCTCTTCTGTGTGGGAGATTCTAGTCAAAGCTCAGAAGACCAGAATGCTGAGAGGAAGCTTGCCTATAAAGACCAGGATGGTGCAGTTTCCACTAGGAAGAAGGGCTACATTGGTTGTTGGACTCTGGATAATTTGTGTTATGGCTTGGCAGAAAGTTTGTCTGCATTTTGCTCCTGTCCAGAGACTTTGCCTGAAACTGAGATTCATTAACTGAGTGAGTGGACTAGTTAATCTTGCAAAAGAAATCGCAAGGCAGTCAAATGTTGAGGCAGTGGCATGGCTGTTGTTGGAAGTTTTACTCAGACACATGTTGAGAGTCAAGAGCAAAGAGCACAGCAGGATGATTTAAAATGTAAGTTTGGCCAAAAAGGAAGCACTAGGAAGGCTGTGGACTGCAAAGGCAGAGGTGAGATCTCTATTGCTCAGGAGGAAGAGAACAGAAAAGATGTCCTGAGGGTGTCACAGGAGGTGGCAGGTTCTTGCCCTTCAAAGTCTGAGAACCTTAAGGGTAAGGGACTTTGCTTTGAAGAGAAAGCTACATAGCACCATGTTCCCGAATGGAACTGGCAGCCACACTAGGTAATGTTCCTCAGAATCAGGGTCAGAGTGCTCAGCAATCTAGGCACTGGACCCCTTCAGCCAAGAGAGAAGAAAGCCTGACTACTGCTCCAGCTGACAGCAGCCCTTGGCATCATCCACATGGCATTGACCTTAGGCACATTCAGAATGTAGGAGTTCTAAGGTTAAAAAGGCTTCCACCTGGATTTCAGAAGGCCTGGGAGGTCAGGCCATGTGACCCTGAGAGGGCAGTATGTGAAACTGTAAGAAGCCTATTCAATTGAAACCGCAGAAGTCTGAAAAAGCCAGGAACATGGGTTGTGTAAGGAAAGCTGCAAAAAGGGAGCAAAGCAGGCCTGAGAAGCCATGAGAGCCACAGCACACATGCTGTAGGGGTGGAGCCATATAAGGCTTTTGGAGCTCACAACTCATTACAGGTCGCTTTGGATATTCCACAGGACTTAATGTTTGCCCTCCTGGATTTTGGACTTGTTTTGGTCCCAATGTATCCTCCTGTGTATACCTTTTGGAATGGTAATGTTTATGCTGTACCTTTGAATGTTGGAAGTGTTTAACTTTTCATTTGTACAGGGGCTCACACCTAAGAGTTTGCCTTAGATCTTGGAAGAGACTTGGTACTTGGACTTTTCAGCAATGCTGAAACTGTTAGGACTTTGGCAAGTCTTAGAGATGGACTAAATGCCTTTTGCATAAAGAGATATACATGAGTCGTTGGGGGGGGGGTGCCCAGGGGCACAGTGTAATGGTTCTAATACAATGTTCAAGTTGTAAAATGTTAATAAGCATGTCTGAAAACTGGTTTAAGAAAATGTTTGGTTACCAAGTTGACAAGGGGTGGACTGTACTGGTTGATACATTGTGTCAACTTGAAAAGTTTTATTCAGTGACTAAGCAGAGAGCCAGGATTCTTAGTTTGTAAACATCCTCATCCTGTGCAAAAGGAAGGCATGGACATTGTATGAGTTCTACACCCCCAGCCCCAGGATAGCTTGTTTACAAGGAGGAGAGAGAATCTTGCTAGAAGAGGCAGCTGCTGCCTTTTCCTTTGCTCTTAGCTGTTTTCTGTTTCCATGAACTGCTGCTCTCTGCCATGTGCCACTCTGTCTGGGAGCTAGCTGAGTACAGACTGAAATCTCCACAAACTGTGAGCTAAATAAACCTTTTTTCCTTTAATTTTGGGTGTCACGTATTTTTGTCCCAGCAATGAGAGAAAAGGAACAGGTTGTGCCATCCTCTGCAGACAACTATTCTCCTTTTGAGAAACTGCTCTGGCCTCCTACTGGGCCTTGGTGGAAACTGAACGCTTGGCTATGGGACACCAGGTCACCATGAGACCTGAGTTGCCTATGAGGGCCTGGGTTTTATCTGATCCATCAAGTCATAAGGTTGGATGTGCACAGCAACAGTCTATCATTAAATGGAAGTGGTACATTTGTGATAGAGCCAGGGCAAGTCCAGAGGGGACAAGTAAATTACATGAGCAAGTTGCCCAGGTACCTATGGTGCTGGAAGCCAGGAGAGGACACCCAAGGTGAAGGGGAAGGCTAATTTTTCTGAAGAAGCAGAATCAGCCTTCCTTCTTGTCTCCCTTTTATTCCTTTCAGGCTACAAGACTATCATATTTGCAATCACTCGCAAACAGGGTGGGTCTTCTGTCTTTAGAAAATCTCTTCAGTCACACCCAGAACTATGCCAAGCCAATGTAGTTGGGCGTTTCTTATTCAATTTGACAATTTTCTATCACACCTGCCAAGTCCATTATCAACATGTAAGGTTGCGTGAAGGAATTCAACCAAGACGAGACCTAGTGCTCACCTCCACTGTAATCACTGTAATATGTGAGAACAGTTGAGGCACAACCATTGTGGCTAAGCGAGGGGAGAGCATGTTCCATATGAGAGATAATGCATAACATCACTGAAGGAAGGAGGAGGCAGCAAGTGTCTCCACCACTTGAGAATAACAATCGTGGTAATCCCAGCCCTCTGGAGGCTGAGGCAGGAGAACTGCTGCAAGATCAAGGCCAGCCTGGGCTACAGTGTGAGTTCAAGGCCAGCCAGAACTGCATAATGAAATGTGTCTCAAAAAGAAAAAAATAATAAGAAGAACAAATGCTACCGTGTACAATGGAGTCAATGGTCAGTGAGGAGGCCCCACAGGTACCCAGACAGAGACCTATGTATCAGAGGCAGGGATTTCAACAGGAAAAGCCACTGGGTGGCAACACAGGGGCTCCTCATGGCACTTGTCTAACTGCCCTGCACAAATGAACTTTTCCATAATAAGAATATTATGCCCATTACACACAGGATAGCTTGGGCAACTGTACTGCTGATTTGTACTGATCCGTTGAAAGGAACAGTTAATGCTTAATTTTTTTTCTTCTTTTACATTTTTTTTACTAAGTTTTTTTAAACCAATTTTGCATGCTTATATTGGTAATCTGAACATCTAACTCGAAGATAACAATATGCAATGTAACAACCACTGTTGAATTCCTATCACTTTGATTAGCCAAATCTGTAACATTACTACATTTTTTTTTTTCCAGTATCAGGGATTGGACACAGGTCCTTGCACTTGCCAGGCAAGCACTTACTCCACTGAGCTATCTCCCTGATCCCTTTTTTACTATTTTTTTATTCTCTTAAAAAACAATAAATTAATAAAAGGGGAGGGCAGGTCAGGGTTCGGTCCTCGGGCCTGCCATGCCAGCCCCGCCCCCAGGGCACACTGAGACAGCAACTGAGACTGGCTGTGGTGGCACGCGCCTGTAATCCCAGTTCTTGGCAGGCTGTAAACAGGCAGATCACTACGAGTCTGATCTAGTAGTGAGACCCTGAACACCCTGTAGACCCTTCCTTGAAATACAATAAATAAAAGGGGGGACATATTACATCCAGCAGCATACCTACTATTAATCTATCAGGTGACTACAGAAGCTCAGCGTCATCACCTTCCAGTGGAAATAATAAGCACAATACGCACTCATCACACGCTCATGACGAGCCGTGTCACAGAGGAGTCTGGGGGCAGGTGAGTACGCCTGCACCCTCCCTTTCAGGAGCCTCTGACAAGGAGGAGCGGGTGTGCACGAAGTCATTCTGACATGCAGGACAAACACAGGGGCAGGAGTCAGGAGGAGAAGCCTCATGGGGCACTGTGTGAGCAGAAGGGCTGAGAGCCACGCAGCCTCCTGCCCACCACAGGTACACAGATGACTCCAGGATTCCCAGCCTGGAAGGTAACTCTAAGTGGAGAAATAGCAACACTGGAAATAGGAAGAGACAGAAGTGTTCAGCAGAGTAACACATGCATCAAAGGTCAGTTCTTAACACGTATGTGCTGCCTAGTAAGAGTAATAAAAAGTTCACTGTACTCGTAATTACCAGGTCATAAAACATCTCTGCTGAGATACAAAAAGCAGGTCTCCTTTTGAAATACCGACATGAGCACTACTTAGAAACCCACAAAAGTAGCTGTTAACTAAACTTACCATTTAAGATGCTGTATGCCATTCATCAGACAAGGAACACACTTACCAACATCTATGAAGGACAAAAGTCATCATCCTCCACATACAAAGAGTTCTCACAAATCAACAACAAAAATACAAACAAAGAAAACACAACTCCCAAAAGAACCAATATGCCAATGCACATTTGAAAAGATATTCAAATTCACTAATGAAATAAATACAAAATAACAAGAAACTTTTCCTTTTTCAGATTTGTCCAAAATGAAAGATGGAAAAAATTCATTTGGGTCATATATTTAGGGAACTTGGCATCGTCACAATGTAGTATACAAAATATACTATAATTTGATGTCACCTTCCCAGAAAGTAGACTGATAATATGAAAAATAATATTAAACATTTTGACACAAAGAGTTATTTCTGAGTTTCTCCCAAGAAGAAAATTAAACATTATATAAAGTTCACTATAGCTTTATTTGTAGAATTTGGGGAGGTACCAGAAATTGAACTTAGGACCTTGTGTTTGCCAGGTCAGGAAAGGGTGCTACGGCTTGTATTTACATGTCCCTCTAAAGCTTCCTGGGGCCAGGAAGGGACCTTTGGAAGTGCCTGGATCATGGGGCTGGTGGATGGCTTGCTATTAGGAGTTGGAGTCTGGGGAAGAGGTCAGTCACTGGGGGTGTAGCCCAGGTCACCTCTCTTCCCAGGCCCCCCCTTGACCCTCTGCTTCCTGTCCACCATGCCCTAAGGAGCCCTTCTCTGCCACATGGTCCTGCCTTGGAACTCAAACATGAAGCAAAACAAACCTCTCCTCCCTTTCAGTGATGTCAGGTATTGTGTACCAGTGATGAGGAAAGTGATGAAGATAGGTTGTGCTACCAGAGAAGTAAGGCTGTGGCTGTAACACTGCCTGATCTGGTGGGTCAGAAACCTTTGAAACTGGTTCATGGGAGGAGCTTGGAAAGGTATGGAGAGGCTGGCTTGTGAGGTAGCCCAGAATGTTGTCATTCAAGCTTGATGAGAAATTCTGGCCAGAGGTAAGAGACCAGAATGTTGATTTGGAAAAAAAAGCAGGTGGTAAAGATCAAGATCAGGCTACTGGGAATTTTCCCAGAGGATCTGAAAACATCATATCATAGGGATATATGTGTGCCTATGTTTATAGCAGCACAATTTGTGATAGCCAAAT
>NW_004524702.1:2489803-2490496 GCF_000260255.1 Octodon degus
AAAAAAAAAAAGATCAAGATCAGGATCAGGTTTTGGCCATGAACAAGGAATCCAGGGGTAGTTGGACTTCAGGTTATGCATGTTATGCTCTGGCAGAAAATTTGTCCACATTTAGCTTATGCCTAAGACTTGTATTTACATGAGATTAAGGGTGACACACTAATGTGTGGAGGGAATTCCAAGGCAGTCCAGTACTGGGTCTGTGCAATGGATAATGTTGGGATTGTCCGGCTAGGCCTACGTTGAAAATCAAGAGCAAAAATCCCATTTTAAGTTTTCAGTTTTTCCAGAAAGGAATTGGCCACAAGGATGGAGCAGAGGAAAGCTTGACCCAGAAAAGATTAATATTAAAGAAAAGAAAAGTATTTTGGATCAAAACAATAGGAAAATGCCTTGAGGGCACGTGAAGAACCAGTAAGGCCCACCTCTCACAGGCTCAAAAAGGCAAAACTGAGAGACTGCTTTGCGAAGAGTTTCTGAACACTGCTCCAGAACAGCTGTCCACAGAATTTGTTCTCTGGGATTCAGATCATATGTACGGCCATCAAAGCACACGGAGACCTGTACAGCCATGACGCAGAGGGCCTGGTTACACTCAAACTGGACCAGACCCTGGCATATCCACACTGTCTCTCTTCTCTTATTGCCTGGACAAACACCTGACATCCAAAATGAAGGAAGGAAAGGTTTATT
>NW_004524702.1:2491177-2521792 GCF_000260255.1 Octodon degus
TGAGAGATACAGCCACTGGTGACCCACATAGGTGGTGCCACCCCAGCCATCTGAAGTTTACAGCCTCTTTTAAAAAATGTATTTAGTACAGGGTCTTACAGGGGCTCACTACACAGATCCAAAGTATCAATCCTCCCGTTTTCAGCTTCCCAAGCACTGGGATCATAGGCGTGCGCCACCACACACAGTCTTAGTCAACGGCTCAGCGTGCCCTGGGGGTGGGGCTGGCACAGCACACAGGGGATTGAACCCGGGTCCCCACACCTACCTAAGCAGGTGCTTCAGTCCGCTGAGCTATCTGGCCAGCCCTGGAGTCCACATCTTATTGCTACAACCTGCTCTGGTGCTGGACACAAGCTACAAGATTTGATGTTTGCTGTGTTTCAGTCTCCTTTGGTTCCAATTGGTTTCTAGGCCCCCATTCCTCCTTTTTGTAATGGGAATGTTTACCTTGTGCCACTGTCTACTGGAAGTGTTGACTTTCTCTTCATTTTTATAGAGGCTCAGAGCCAGGAGTTTGCTCTGAATTTCAGAGACTCAGAACTTCAACTTTTCAGGAAAACTGGAACTGTTGGGACTTCAGCAGCTCTTAGACGTGGGCTAAATGCAGAGATGTGCTTGAGTCTTTAAGGGCCGGGGGAACACTATGGTTTATACGTAGATGTCCCCCTCATGGGATCATAGCAGCACCTTGGGGAGTGACTGGATAAAGGGGAATCATAGGTGGCCTGCTGTGAGGAGGTGGGGGTCAGTCAGAAGTAGCAGGTCACAGTGGACTTGACCTGGAAGGCTGCGCCTCCTCCCCGACTCTGTACTTCCCATCTGCCCTTCCCTGAGCAGCTGTCTTCCGCCAGGCCCCTCTGCCATGCTATCCGGCCTGCCTTGGCTCTGTAGGCTGACCCAGCCTACTACGGACTGAAACATGACCCAGAATAAACTTCTCCTTCCTTGTGGGTTTCAGAGGAAAGTGACTAAGACTTTATTCTAAGACTTCTCCAGGTTCTGATATGAGGTTTTGATTTAGGATGATTATGATTGTCTTCTTTACATTTTTATTTTGATGAGCTTATAGTTTTTATGAAAAAAAAGTGGTATTGTATTTGTGAAACAGTAGAAAAGTCCCATGTTTTCAATAATAAATGTAAAACACACACTTTGGGTCCGAATGATATCTTTTTGACTTTATATTAGAAAATACTTTGCTTTATTCACCAGATTAAAAACATGTCATCCCCGTATAAAAGCTACCTGGCTTTAGAAACCACTTCTATGCAAAGGTTAACAGTGAAAGCACTCTGTCTGGCAGCATGTGACATAAAAGGACTTGTATCACTGCAAGCCACCTCCCCTCCAAAGATGAATGTCAATAACCCCATAGCAGCTGGACATCCGAGTTTGAGAGTTCAAGGAGCTGTACGGTGTCACTCCTCACGGTAGTATTCTTCACACCCAGGGTCACACCGCCAGTGTAACCAAGACAGACATATGGCCCAGGACTTCTGGGGAAGATCTTTGTGCACTCAGCAACCAGTAAACCAGTTCAAGCTGGTATTATGGTCTCACTGTCAGAAATATCACTGGCTTGCTACCACTGTGTCCTGTATGTCTACACTCAATAAAAATTCCAAGACCAACATTAGTGCCAGGATCGCCTGGATCACGCTTTGGGCAGTGAGCGCTATGGGAGAGGGAAGGCTCCCACTGTGCCCTGCCTGGACCCAAGAGGCCCTGTGATAGAAGATGCTCTTGCAGGTTGAGACACTGCCCATGGCATCGTCCTGCACCACTCCACTCCTCTATTACTCTCGCTAGCTGCTCCGTGACTGTGCCATGCATGCATGGAGACCCCTAACTGCAGACTCCTTTCTGTGCTCTCTTCTTCCTGTACTATCACCCTGCTCCACAGTGTCCTCTGTCCAGGAGACTTCTGTCCCCTTTGCATGTTTTCTCCTCTGGGGGATCAGAAAGCACCTGCCCCTCTGTGTCCTGCAGGCAGCCGGATGTGGGCATCACAGATTTTCCTCTTGTGCTCCCTGGTCAAGGGAATCAGGTCCACTTCTCCCACTAAACTGTCCTAATGGCATGAATGCCACGTGTGAAGACAGAAGACCATGGGAAACAGAAGCCTTGTGACAGTGTTGGCCTGGATTGAGCTCTGTAGCCCACTGTCACCAGAGGGTCTGAAAAAGAGTTTGCTCCACTGCCATGAACAATGAACAAAAAGTGAAGCCAAAGCATTGTACCAAGAGAGGAGCCACGAAGGCTGCAGGTGTGGCTGGCCTGTCAGTCTCCAGGTGGGGCCAATCTAACAGCAAGGGATGGCAACACATGCCAACTTCCTGGACACTTCGGGTCTCCGACCCCATCCTGCGTTCCCCTTCAGTCAGGACCTTAGCCAGCATGACAAGGCACAGGGCAGCCAGATGCCTGAGAGGCTCCAAGGCATGGAAGTGAGAGCGTGTTCTCAAAGTTGTTTCTGCTTCACCTTGTGCGGAATTGCACAGTCCCCGAGATTCTGTTGACTTTCACATGAGCCACAGTGAGAAATCCTGACTGTGGAGGTCAAGACGCAGAGAAAGAGGGATGGGAAGCTGAGGAGTTATTCTATCAAAGATCAGGAAAACAGTAACCAAGCTTTTATTTGGGGGGATTATGCCCTTCCTCAGCTTGGGTTAAAATAAATGGAGTTATCAAAAATCTGAAGACTGGGGGCCTGCCCCTTAGCTGAGTTCTTTGGGACAGGGAGATGGCTCAGTAAAATAAGTGCTTGCCTAGCAAGCACAAGGGCCTGAGTTCAATCCCCCGTTTGGGGGAAAAAAAAAAAAAATCTGAAGACTGATAAAGGAAATGCAAAAGGTTTCTTTAACAATCACCTGTTTCAAACTCAAGGAGAAACAAGAAGCAAAGTAGTAGCCACTCACTGTTGCTACAGAATAAGGACTGTTCAAGAGGAAAAACTCAAAGGCTCACGGGTCACATTGGGCACTGGGCAGGACTTCCTCAGCAGGAAGGCAGTGACATGCACGGTCAAGATTGGAACAGGCCAGGGCACCTGCAGAGGTCCCAGGGCACAAGGCACTCCATAACAGTGCCCCACAACATGATCAGACAGGTGTAGGAGGACACAACAGGGCCTCCTAAGGGCCTGAGCAGAGATGCAGAACCCACGACAGACCTGAGGGAGGAAAAGCGCTCTGCATGTAGCCATGCACAGTGACAGGGACAGTGCAGGCTGTGGGCAGGGATGGTCCCAAGGGACCTGTCTGGGACTTGACACCTCAGTGTCCCTGAGTCCAAGAGGGCCACTGCAGACAGCTCAACCACCGCAGGCCAGGCCCCGGGCTGACCAGCACAGCCACTCAGCTCCACCGAGGCTAAACATTACAGCCAGGGTTTGCTTCGTGCGTCTGGAATCACATCTGAAATACTCTGTGCTCTCTTACTACAAATGTCCCAGGGTGTCCGGAACTGGATGGGTTTTCCAGAAACAGATTTTCTGTTTTAAAACTGGGACACGTTGGCCATACTAACCAAGGTCATTAAGATAAGAGTTGGCATTTGGCACAACACTCTGGGGAGAGTCCCACTGTCAGTTCATATCCTAACAGAGGCATGGGTTACTTGGGTCAGTGCTTCTGTTCTGTGGCTTGATGATCTAGAAATGGGACAACTCATTAGAGAGCACCTCGCTGCTACATGATCCACTCACATGGGAAAGGAAGTGAACACCCCCTCGAAGGCACGGGGCGCAGGACACGCACTCAGGAGACATGGGCACTGTGGAGGGCCTCTTCATGGCACCCTGTCATCTTGTTCAGGAGCTGCCCAGACGCAGAGAGGCTGAGGACATGGACGACTAACTGCCGAGCTGAACTGGATCTAAACATTAGCAGGACCACTGGTGAAATCCAAAGAAGGCCTGCAGGTTACTTAACAGGAAGGTAGCATGGTCAATTTGGTTTCAACAACTGCACCAGGGTCACATAAGATGTGTGCATCTGGGGAAGCTGTGTGCAGCGTGTAAGGGGATTCAATCTACTGTTTCAGCAAATTTTAAAATAAATCTATTTCAAAATCAAAAATTTTAAATATCCCTTCCATTTGATTCCCTATTTTCCTCTTTTCAACATATATGTAGAAAGCCTCAGCTAAACTAAAAACGACTTTCAATTCATTAGGACACTAAACAATAAGAGCTGGCAGCTTTCAAAGAGAAAACCCTTATATTTTGTAAAAGCAAAACTAGAGACAACTGAGATGTGCAGAGATGAAGAATATGCTAATAAAGCATGCTGGAGCGGCACAAATATGTGTGCCTTGGGCAGAAGTGAACTCTACCTCCAAGCAAAGCAGTACACACCCAACCGAAACTCTGGTTTGATACTAAATAAGTCCATGTGATGAGTGATTATAAAATGTTTAGAACTGTGGTGCACAGCTATAATCCCCGCACTCAGGAGGCAGAAGCTCGAAGATCCAAGTTTGAGCCCAACCTCCGCAACTACTCAAGATGCTGTCTCAAAATAAAAGATTTAGAAAGGGCTAAGGATACAGCTTAGTATGAAGACTCTGGGTTCAATTCTTGTTACCAAAAAAAAAAAAAAGAAAGAGACAACCAAAAAAAGTTGCTTAAGAATTTTTGTGATCCTGTAAAATGCTAAGTGAGAAAAGTTTAAGTGAGATAGAAAGTAAGATAACAGAAAGTAGGATAGAAAGTAAAACAACACTAGAAAGTAAGATAATACCAGAAAGCGAGATAACGCTAGAAAGGAAGCGCTATTACCCCAGTCAGGAATCTGTAAAACCGTCCTTCCCTCACCTGCCCGGGGAACCACAGGCTGTGGGACCCGGGGTTGCGGACCCGTGAGCAAATAACACACAAGAAACTCTACACGTGAGGACGAGACGCGTCGACACGCTCGGCCCTGCTCCCCGCCGCCCCGCGGGCCGCCCTGCCACGAGGGCTCCGCCCCCCGCGCCCACCCCGCGGCCAGAGCCGGGACCCGGCGGCGGCTCACGGCCTCCCGGCCTCGCGTGCGCAGGGACGAGACCGCACCGCCCAGCCCTCGGCGTCCAGCGCGCTCGGCCACGCGTGAGCAAACTTCAACCGGTTATATTTCGGAAGGAGCCCCGGGTGGGCCCGGCTGCGACGCTCGCGGGTCCAAGGGAGGACCCCAATTCCACCCACGTCCCGAGCCCGCCCAGGCCGTCGCAGCGCCGCGCTCGGGTCCCGCAGCCCGGTGCACATCAGGAGCCGGAGGGCCGAGCCGGGCCCGCAGGGAGCCGGACCACACACCAGCCCCAGCGCCGCGTCGCACCGGGCTTGCCCACTCCTCACCCACTCACCACAGCCCGGGCGCTGTCTTCCGGCCGGCGTGGAGCCGAGACGCCGAGCCGCGAGGGGACGCTCCCGACAGGGGCGGGGCCGCGTGTCGTCATGCCGGTGGGCGGGGCTGAGGGCGGGGCGGGGCCGAGGGCCGTGCTTGGGGCGGGGCTTGTGCGGGGCTCTCAGGCTTGGGGGCGGGACCCCTGTTTGCCACGCCCATGGGGCGGGGTCTGGAACACCAGGGCCCGGTGGGCGTGGTCTCTCTGGGGTGTGCAATCGTCACTCGGGGCGGGACCTCGCTGTGGTCACTGGGGCAGTGGACAGTCCGGACTGATGGCGGCTGAGGAGGAGCCGCTCGGAGCAGGGCAAGAGGGACCAGACTCGCTCACAGCGCCCCCTTTCCATCTCCCAAGAACCAGGATCCGGTCTTCTGTCACCCCGCCGGCAGGTCAGGTCTCTCGTGACTGGGACTCCTTGCCAGTCGGGCCAACGCGGATCCCAGTGTGGTTAAACCTCCAGTCCGCCTGGACCCCGCCTCCCGCCGTGCCCCTCCCCGGGCCAGCCCTGCGGCTGGCTGTCCCCAGCTGCAGGAGACCCTCCCAGTGCCACCTGGCTCCCAGCGTGGGGTGGGTCCAGGCTTAGGCCCCCCAGCCTCAGGCCTCCGGGCGGAAGGTGGGAAGAAGCACCCGGGCCTCTTCTGGGCCTCACCCCACTGGGCACAGCCCAAGGCGGGGACCAGGCTTGGGAGGGACGGTTCCCCTCCTCTTGGGCACCACCCTGCGGACCAGCTCGGTGTGGCTGGCTGTTGCCGAGCAGGTGCTGCCTGCAGGTGCCCTCTTCTGAGGACCAGAACGAAATGATCGTGATCCTCACTGCCTGTGGTCACCAGTGACTCGCTGGACTTTTGTTAGTGGCACTCTGCACCTCCCCGCCCACTGAGCGCATGGCCACCCTACACACAACTTTATCTTTACCTGGCTGCACAGTACAGAAGAAATAATTGGAAATGTGGAAAGTCCCTCTCCTGTTTAATCTCCACAATAAACAAAGACTAAGTAGCACAAACTGCTGGACATCACAGATGGCAGACTGAGTTAATGACATGTGCCGCTGTGTCACCAGTCAGCTGGGGATTCTTTTGTTCAGTTTGTGTAGAAATGATGAATAGCTGAGGTGTAGCTCTTTCCAGTGTCAGCAGCCGCGAGCTCTAAATGCCAGCAGCTACAGTGGCCTGCAGAGCTCCTCCGGGGACCGAGTGTGGCAGCCTTGCTGCTTTGGGGGCTCTCCGGCTGCCACTGGCTCAGTGCCACCAGCCCAGCCACCTTCACTGTCACCAGATCTTCATGCTTCCAGCCCAGCCTGCTCTACTTGAGCCAGAAATAATGAATAGGCAAAATGTCTCAGAACGTTGCTGCTGCAGAGGGGTTTGATGCTGGGAGCTCACTTACATCAGAGAAGAGGCGGGCTCATGTATGTGCAGTGTCAGACGACCGCTTCGTCCTGGGGAAGGGAGGGGCTCCTACGGACCTGCTTGAGGACAGCTGCAGAGTGGTGCGATGCGGCAGTGGCCAGCTGCAAGGCACTGGGGACAGCCATGGGAAAAAAAGAATAAAAAAATACCTCTGGGGAGGTGGCAGGCCCTTCTGTCCTGTCCCCACTCCACTGGTTACCTTTGCTTTGTAACCAGCCACAGCCAGGGTTCGAAATTGCTTTCACCTCTCTCTTCCACTAGCTTACAAAAGCCCCTTTCTGGTCATGCATTTGGAAGGAGATTGTCTCCTGGGCCTTGGGGTCCACCTCTCTGGACTTGCAGTGCTGCTTGAGACCGACTGGCCTTGGCGGGAGGGACAGGGGAAGCCACCAACGTTCCCATGGCTTTCTCCAGCTCCCTGGTCTGCCCCTGCGGCTCTGAGGTCTGTTCTGCTCAGACTGTTTTCCAAAGGTGTCCGCTTGGTAATGCTAGCTTCAGTCTAGCATCAGATCAAAGCTGGGAGGTGGAAGGGAAACCTCGCAGCCTCTCACTGCCCGATGCTGGTCTTTCTCCACATCTTGACTTCCCTGTCCAGCGCCATGGCTCTTGTCACCCCTTTCCAGAGTCCCTGTGTCACCACACTGGGGTCTTGTCCAAGTTCATGATGTACCAAGAAAACTATCAGGCAGAACACCCCAGAGTAGCAGCAGGATGAATGATTTACTTAAAAGAAAGAAAGAAAGAAAAAAAAAAAAAGATCCACTCAGCAGGGTGGGAGCTGGCCAGGGAGAAGAGCCCACACTGCGCGGCTTGGTGCTGAAGGTCTGGGGGAGATTGAGGTTTAGTTTGAGGTTGGGCTCCTGCCAATCAGTGGCTTGCCTCCACCTCATAATGCGGTGGCATTTTCCACCATTTGTCATGAGGTCATAGCCCACAGGAATTCAAATCTGCACAATCAGTGACCTGGACATTGGTGCTGGGGCAGCCAGGAATTGCAGGCACAGGCCTGGGGCTTGCTGTGTGTAAACGAGATCCCCTGGTCACCTTTCCTGTTGAGTTGAGACCCTGACATCCTGGCCCTGGGCTAATGTCTAACCGAAAAGGTGGGTCCAGCCCAGCGAGGCTCCATGGCGTCCTCACCTCTTTCCCAGCTGTTTCCTGGGTTACCTGCAGCCTCAGATCCAGCCCACAAAGCAGGCAGACCCTCCCTTCTACCTCAGCCACCTCCTGCCTCACAGGGGTGGTTGCTTTTGTGTCTTGTCCAAAACTTTGGTGGTAATAAGTAGCATACGAGCCACTTATCTTAAATGTCACCACTATCATATAGTAAATTGCTTGCTCTGTTTATGAACTTTCTCTTCCCTATCATGAATCTAGTAGTTAATCTGGGTACTAGAAACATAAGATTTAATTTTTCTCTTCTTAAAATTTAATGGTCCATGTTTATGGTCATGGTTATATATATAGTATTATGTTCAAATCAGGATAATCAGCATTCTGATCTCCTCAAATAATGATCACTTACATGTGTTGGGACATTTTAAACTCTTTTTTGCTTGTTATTTTGAAATAGTTCATAAGCTGTTGCAGACTGCAGTTACTGGCCGTGCTACAGAATGTGAGCTCCAGCTCTTCCCATCTAACTGGGCTTAGTCCCGCCATCAGACCTTGCTTTACCTCCCCCAGATCGCTTTCTTGTCTCCAGTGTAGCTCAGTGCAAATGTGGGCTCCAATAAGGTATTCTTAAAAAAGCAGAAGGATAAATAAATGGTATATACACACCAAGGAGTATTACTGAGAAATGAAAAATAATGAAATCCTGTCATCTGCAGCAACATGGACAGAACTGGAGGACATCATGAGAAATGAAATAAGCCAAGCACAAATACCGATTTCCTCCTTTTTTTTTTTTTTTTTTTTTTTTGTCTTTATGAGACAGGGTATCACTATGCCATTCAGGCTGACCTTGAGCTCATTTTGTAGCTCAGGCTGGTCTCAAACTCTCAAGGATCCTCCTGCCTCAGCCTCCCGAGTGCTGGGATTATAGGTATGGGCTGCCATACCTGGCTTCCCTCACTGATTTTTGAAAGCTTAAAATGTTGGTACCCTAAAAGACTTTAGTTTTTACAACCTTATACAGATAGTCTTCACCTAACAACCTATATGACAGCTGTTTGGACTTACAGCCCATCTTGTTTCCCACCGTTACTCACATCTCGTTTATAGTCTCCATGCCTGTTTTTATGCAGCACATGTTGTTTATACAGTACTGCAATTTTTCCTGCCTGAGCTGTGTAGCGCAGTACTGTAGCCTTATGTGCATCACAGTGCTGCATGTGAGAGCTACACAAAAGCAAAGCCCCCAGGGAGTCACAGCTGGAGAGGGGTCCGTGCCTTCTCTTCCCCAGGAGGCCGGGGCCCCGGGCCACACCTGGCCGGTCTCCGCTGGCTGCATGCTCACTGTCACATCAGTGCCGCGTGCTCCTTACAGTTTATTCCTAAAGAACTGATCTTTATGGTTGCTGGTGTAAGGAGGCGGTTGCCCACTCTACTTTCTAATTGGTTGATAGAAACAGTAATACCTCCACGTTAGTGCATGCTCAGTATAAAATCTCTCCCAGTTTATGTAGCTAATTCCTTCAAGATTTCCAACTGCACAGTCACATAATCCCTCCTTGCCTTGTTGCTGACATGAAGGAAACACTTCGGGCACTTACTCCATCAGTGGGAGGTTGATCAAGCCAGAGACAAATGCATTTTATTATTAAGTGAGACTTTCTCCATTCTATCCTTACCCTGAGACAGCTTTTTCTTTTAACTTATTGAAGATGAATGCCAAATTTAATCACATGCCTTCTCATTATCTCTGGAGACAGTCACCAGATTTTTTTCTTAGCGATAGTGAATTTTGTTAGGAGCTTTCCTCATTTAGCCTTTCTTCTGAGAGAAGTGGGGGCTCCTCTGGGAGTTCTGAGCAGATGAATGACATTATGAGCATGAAATCTCAGCAGGGTCACTGAGGCAGCTACGCGGGATGGAAACTGGCCACCACAATGCCTGAAGGGCTGTCAGGAGCTGGGCTGTCCCAGGGCGGCAGCAGCAGAAGTGGAGCCTTAGATTCTGGAACTGTCTTGAAGGTGGGGTTCGCAGGAGTCAATGACATGCCAGATGTAATATATGGCACGGGAGAAGCCTGATGGGGGGAGCCCTGTGGGAGCAGCAGCAGGGAGGAGGAGGTCAGGAGACCTGTGTCGGGCACTCTCGAGTTTGGAGGTGACATTGGGGCTCTGGGACAGATGAGCTCGCAGAGTTGGAAGTGGTACAACTAGAGGAGAGGAGAGGACCAGGAGCTAAGCCACGGTCCCTCAGGAAGGTGTGGAGAGAGTGTGAAAAGAGGAGAAAGCCAGAGAAGGGCTGGACGGTGCCACAGGGTCTGGCCAGTGAATGGGATGGTGTGAGCAGGAAGGGGAGCCCCAGATAAGAAAGGAGCAAACGACAGAGTAGAATGAAGGGTCAGCCCCAAGAACGCGTCTGTCATCCATGAATGCAAAACCACTGGGAATAAACAGTGTCTGGTTGGATGGATTAAAACTCATCTCTAAGAACCCACCTGAGGCAGTGAATTCCAGTGTTTGTTTGTTTGTTTTTCCCCATTGGGAATCGAGCTCAGGGCCTCGTGCTTGCCAGGCAGGCGCTGTGCTGCTGAGCTGTACCCCTGACTCCAATGTTTTAAAGTGAATAGATTTACCAGTCCAGCTTTCTTCACTGTGACCAGACACCTGAGTAAACCAACTCAGGAAATGTTTATTCCACTCATGGCTTTGGAGGTGTCAGTCCATGGTGCGCTGTGAGGAGGCAGCAACAACATGGCACATGCAGGGGCCTGCAGAACGGAGCGCCTCCTAGCAGCTGAGGAGCAGAGGGAAAGAGAGCAAGCGGGGGCAGAAAGGGCGGGGGCGGGGCGCAAGGCACCTCCCGCGTCCTTCCCCACCTTGCACCTCTGTGCCCCTCTAGGAGGGTCTTAGCACCAGACCACGCTCCTTGATGAAGTTAGAGCCCTCCCAGTCCAGCTCAGTCACTTCTCAAGGCCCCACCTCTGAATTGCTGCCCTGGGGATTCTCTTGGTTACTTTTCTTGTTGCTGAGACAAAATACCCAACGCCGAAGTTTAAGGGGAACAGTATACTTTGGCTCACCCTGTGTAGAAGTTTGGCCCGTTGTTGGCTGGCCCCAAGGCAGGTTGGCCTGGCAGAGGGGCATTGCAGGAGAAACAGGGCATGGCAGGGCGGGCAGGAGGTAGCACGCAGCAAGCAGCAGAGGGAGGCTGGCTGCTCTCCCTTTGGGTTCTTCAGGCTACAAGCTTATCGGTTGGTGTCCCCCACACCCAGGTCGGGCTTTCCCCTTATACACACCCAGAACTATGCTAAACCAGTCTAGCTAGCACACATGCTTCACCCCAGTATCACACAGCCTGGATCCAGCCACTTTCAAAAAGCCCCACCTATGAGAGTATCTAGATAAAAACCATAAGCGGAAAAATGCAGCCCAGTATGGTGGTGCTTGCCGGCAATCCCAGCTCTGTGGGAGGCTGAGGCAGGAGGATCACAAGTTCAAGCCCAGCCTGGCCAACTTAATATAACTGTCTCAAAAAAAAAAAAAATTTTTTTTTTGAAGGGTGGGGATGTTCCTCAGTGTAAAAGCCCTGGGTTTGATCCTTAGTACTGGAGTGGAGCCAAAACAAGAGCGAGGGGGCAGTTTAGAATGCTAAGCTGTGGGCTTCATGGTGTGCTCCCAGCTTTGCTTTTACCCACTGTCACTGCGTACTGCTCCCCTGCCAGGACTCAGCTGTCCATCTTCTTCCCTAGACCCTCAATTCCAGTGTGCCCGACGGCCCTATCTGAGATCTGCAAAATGAGCACGCTCTCTCCCCTCGGTTGTTCTTTGCTTGAGGCAAGGTCTTGCTATGTAGTTCAAGCTGGCCTTGAGCTCACAGGATCATCCTGCTTCAGCCTCCTGAGTTCTGGGGTTCCATACATGCTCTCCACACTCTCTCTGCTTGTGCCAGCATCCCTCCTGACCCTCGCTGCCCAAGGTGCCTCTCCCAGGGGCTGGATGTGGCTTTAAGGGTCAGGCATCTCCTTATTTAGTCAGATGTGGGGTTTGTGTTTTCACTCCTCAAGCCTCTAATCCTGCATGATGGCTTCCAAAAGAAGGGAGAAACACTTCTGTTACCCACTCTTCTTAGTCTGGGGCTTCAGACTAAGTTGAACTTCTGTACGACTTAGCAAAAGCTGAGGCAGAAGTTGTGGTTGTTAAGAAGTTTCCCAACTTGGAACAGGGGTAGTGGTGCATGTCTTTTTTCTTTCTGAGATGTTTTAAAATAGCCTCACTGTCTGAGAAGGGCTTGCGGGTAGCATCTATGTCCCCGTGGAGTGGGAACTCCAGGGTTCTGTGGGTTCTGCCCGGCGCTTCACACAAACTGCAGTTAATGGAGAGAACTCTATTTTTTGTAGCAAAAGAAAATGTTTATTAAAAAGGTGACAAACTGAGGTCTTCAGTGCATGATACAGTGTGAACACCTATTGTCCCTCTCTCCGGCCTCCTGTGTCCCCTGGGGCTGGCTTCTCTGGGCTGCTGCAGCAGGCCTCCTTATCCTCTAGCCCTGGGTGGGTTCAGTTCATGGGGTACCTGCCTGAGGGAGGGAGGGAGAGCGGGAGGCAAGGAGAACTGGCTGGCTGGCTCACTTGGGGTCCCTCAGGCGTGGAATGTGAGCAACCCCAGCCACCACCCGCTTAGCAAGCTGCCTGGGCTGCGGGCTGCGCCTCTGTGACTGTCTCCATCAGAAGCTGCTCAAATGAACGCATGCGTGGTGCTGTCTGCGTCCTGCCAGGACTGTGATACACACAGCCGTGCTGCGCTGCCCTTGTGCCCCCAGCAGCCCCCAGGAGCTTTTATGACAGACTCAGCTGCTGCCTAGAACTCTGCCCTGCGCAGCTCAGGACTTGTGGTCATGGCTGCTGCTGCTGTGTTTAAGAATCAGTCTCAGCAAGTTGGCCATGCTGGCCTCAAATGTGTTGCCCTGCCTCAGCCTACCAGGTAGTTTGGTTAAAGACTGAAATTTTACTGGAAGCAGTATGACATTGGATTTTTCCTGTTTGGACAACCTTGGCAAGGCATGTGTGACGTAGTGAAAAGTTTTCAAATGTCAACATTTGGCTTCTAAAATCTGATGGATAAAAAGTTTTTATAGGAGCTATGGATTACAGTGCTTGATTAGCACACAGGAGACCCTGGTTCCATGTCCAGCACCACACACACACACACACACACACACACACACACACACACACAGAGTCTATGTAGAGCCATCCATCATGCTGCACACTTGTAGTCCAACATTCTGGGAGGCTGAGGCAGGAGGATTGCAAATTCAAGCCCACCATATACAACTTAGCAACTTAATAAACAGTCTCAAATTAAGAAGCAAAAAAAGGGTTAGGGATGTAGCTTAGTGTGAAGGCCCTGTGTTTGTTCCTCAGTACTGAAAAAGCAATTGGGGGTGGGAGACGATATATTCTGATTATATAAATTTACGTTTAAGATATACAGCATCTAATGGCAAAAGGTTGAAAGCAAATCAATGATAGCCAAAAATTACATGTCACATTTAAAAATGTCACAACATATCAAGTAGAAATAAATGGGAGAAATGATGCTTAAATTTATGTTAATGATATTCTTGATGCTTTCCATTTTGATACTTAGGAACAAAAAACCAGAAATTTATTTTGATATATGAAAAGATCTAGCCATTCTTCCGGGCCAGAACCAATGTAAGAGCCTTGATCTCCCCGGAGTGTCAAGCACAACACCCATTTGCTCAGCGAGATGAAATGTCACACAGGCATTCGGAGTATCCTGGAAAGTGTGATTTCATTCCACATTTTCACCAGAAACCTCTCCATCCAGTGAAGGCCTTTGTGCCCCGCCCAGGTGGCCCGCGCAGTGTGGTTGGCATCCCAGCGCTGCTGCGATTCACACCTTACATGGCAGGATGCAGGGGACGCGGCCTCACGTCTGCCTTGCCTCCCGCGCTTTGCACCATCCTGGAATAAATTGCTCTGTGATTCAACTGCACGCTGGGGAGAAACACCCCTTGTGAGGCTGAGACCGGAGTCACTGGGGGAACCCTAACAGTGACAGGCTATCACTGGTGTCAGGGGCTGCAGGACTTTGGCTGCTAGCCCGCTGCTGAGCTCACATTGATGTCTGACTCTAGCTTCCTGGGTGCCAACCGAGACTCAGGTCACAGGCGAAGATGCCGTCCCTCACCTCACAGCAGGCACAGAGGGCTTGTGGGGGTCCCCAGGTACCCCAGGATGATGTGCATCAGCCCACTGCAGGCTCCCATCATAGCTGAGAAAGTAAATTTGGATAACCACGGGTTTTAAGCACTGGTAGCAAACCTCTGTCATCTGGAACCGCCACAGAGCGCGTCTGTCCTGTCACAGCTCCAGCGTCGCATCTGCACAAACACTTCCAGGCCTCTCGCACTCTGCGTGACCGCCCATCCCCCCACGCCCCCCAGAGGACACCTACATCTCCTGCTCTGATTCTTCATCTCCTAACCA
This sequence comes from Octodon degus, assembly GCF_000260255.1. Lineage (NCBI taxonomy): Eukaryota > Metazoa > Chordata > Mammalia > Rodentia > Octodontidae > Octodon > Octodon degus. The sequence goes on from NW_004524702.1 coordinate 2,505,605, forward strand.
CTGTGTCACCAAGTAAACCCGAGGACCAGGGCCCTCACATGGCCATTCTTTTTTTTTTTTTTTTTAATTTTATTTATTTGATACAGGGCCTCACTACGAAGTCCAGATTTACAATGATCCTCTTGTTTCAACCTCCCCAGCACTGGGATTACAGGCATGTGCTACCACGCCAGGTCTTGGTGGCCAGCTCGGCACGCCCAGGGCAGGGCTGACACAGCATGCAGTACTCGGGGATCGAACTCAGGTCCTTGGGCTTGCCACGGCAGGTGCTTAGACCACAGAGCTATCTCTGCGGCCCTACATGGACATTCTTGAGTATTCCAGAGGAGTCCAGAGGAGGTGGGGAGTGAGTGAATGAAAGGAAGTAGGGAGTTTGGAAGCCACTGGGAGGTGTGTCACGTGACAGCCTCTGCCTAGCAGCCCCCTGCTTGGGCTGCCTGGGAGCCTGGGGTCCTCTGGACTGGAGCGGCGGGTTCTCATGGCTCACCCCGGCGTGCTTTGCTCTTGCTGACCCACCTCACTCGAGCCCCACACACGTGATCGATCTCCAGCTTCTGTGGGTCCCCACAAGTGTGAGTGAGTGGACAGGAATTCCAAGTGGAGGCGACACCACCCAGGCTTGTGTGACAGGTACACATGTGACTGTGCAGATGCACGCCTGTGAGATTCACAGTAAACCGTTTCCTCCATGGAAAGATGAAAGGAGCAGCCGGGACCAGGAGGACAGCTGCCCACAGCACTGCCGACCTCAGGGCCCGTGCTGTGTGTCATCCTAACTTTCCCTTTCTTGAACTAGAAGCCATGCAGAGAGGAAATGTGATCAGCTTTCTGCTCTTCTGGTCTGTTTGTGTACAGGTCCCGGCCCGGGGCCCAGGACATCCAGGAGGCTGAGTGCTGGGGGTGGTGCCCCCACAGTGGGACACAGTTGCCCCCCACCCCGGGTCCCTGGCACGTCTGCTGTTCCCGGCTGCAGTTGCTGACACTGTATTCTCCACAGCAAACCGCCTTGAGCCAGCACTGGTTTCGCACCACAGACAGAGGGGCTGGGAACGTTTACAGAAGGCAACAGAAACAAAAGAAAGGCTGATGCGAAGGCTGAGCTAACCAGGCCGCGGCGCAGGATGCCATGAAAGAGCCACTGAGCTGCATGGAAAGAGAAGCCCACAGGGAGGGCAGCGAGAAGATCCCAGGCGCAGTCCCCCATCTGCTGAGCAGGAGACAGGCTGGGCCCAGGGCTTCCCAAAAGAAATAGAGAGAGAGGGCAGGACATGGGAAGCCCCTCTGGCCAGGTTCATGCCTGGAGAGAAACAGACATACCTTATTCAAATTAATTTGAAAGGAAAGTGAGGAAAGAAGGCGGGAAGGTAGTTACAAAGTGGGCTTTGTTGACAGTAGCTGTTCTGAAGGCTTATTAGGCCAACAGCAAGCTTTTAAGTTTCAAGGAGGCTCGGGTGGCCCATCCTGAACCAAAGCCACCTTTGGCCACAGTACTCGGTGTAAATATCTCGGCGTAATCCCTGCAACTCCAGCGCTCTACGAGACCCAGGCAGGAGGATCACAAGCTCTAGAGCAACCTAGGTAATTTATCAAGACCCTGTCCCGAAACAAAACATAGCAAAACTTGGACAGGGCTGGGGCTGAGCCCCCTGTGGGCTCAGCTCAGCCCCAGTCCCGTAAGCCTTCATCCCACTGTGCGCAATGTGGCGTGTTATTGCCGAAGGCGCTGTTACTGCAGTGACCGTGACCAGGCTGGGACTGCCCACAGGAAGGCAAGGTGTCTGGGAGACTGTGGCCAGGTTGCCCCGGGTCCTGATAAGGTGGGCACGGAGATGCTGTGTTACTGGTCGGACAGTAGCCTGTAAAGCCGCTGCCACGGTGGTGGTGCTCGTGTAGCACATGTGGCCCTGCGCTCCTGTGACTGCCAAGTGAACAGTCGGGCTGTGTCACTGTGAGGAGAAAAGCAGAGAGGAGGAGGAAGAGGCTAGGATCCTGCAGGGACCTGGGGGGTGCTGCAGGAAGGAGGGCGGCAGAGGTCCCCTGGGGACCAGGAGAGGGGAGGGGGGCCCATCACATGGGAGGCTGCTATCAACTACTCTTCCTGGGATGGGGCGTGCAGCAGCTGCATCTTTATTTGGGGGATGGGGCAGGTACTGAGAACTGAACCCAGGACCTTCACACCGAGCTACATCCTTGGTCCTATTGAGTTTTTATTTTATGCCAAGGTCTCACTAAGTTGCTAAATTCCCCGGGCTGGGCTCAAACTTCTGATCCTCCTGCCTCAGCCTCCCAGAGTGCTGGAATAATAGGGAGGTGCCACCATGCAACCCAATCACCTGTGGTTCTACTACAAGGCAGAGCGGGTGGTGTCATCTATGAAGCCCTATGATGTCATCATGTGTATCATTTGGGGCACCGGCCTCTGGCATCTCCCTCCTTCCCTCACAGGACAAAGCACCGTGAGCCTCCGCACAGTGGCTGAACTGCCACCAGCGCTTCCTGCAGAGACGGCTTGCCAGTCAAGCGTTCCAGGTCCTGCTTGCCTCCAGCAAAGAACTGGATAAGACAAGCCAAAAGCAGGGCCAAAGTTCCTTTGGAAAGTGAGCGGTGAAGCCCGGCATGGTGGCGCAGGTCTGTCATCCCAGCAGGCAGGAGCCTGAGGCAGGAGGATCACCGTGAGTTCCAGGCCAGCCTGTGCTGCATAGTGACTTCAAGGCCAGACTGTGCTACAGAGCGGGATGCTGCCTCAAAATAGTTCTTTTTTCTTTTTAAATGAGGAGAGAAGAGGTAGAGGAAGAATGAGCTCTGCAGAGTAAACCTGAGCGGAACAGAGAAAAAGAAGCTAGAAGCAAAAATGGAAGCACACGCTGCGCCTGGGGAGCCATGTGGGTGTCTGGAGCTCAGCCCCCAGAACAGCGAGGCACTGGTGGGGGCTGCACCCTCAGGCTCTGCTTGGGGGGGCAAGGGGCTCCCGCTGGTTGAGGTCCCTCAGGCAGGGGTCTAGACCCTGGCCCACCTGTGGCCAGGTGAGGAGAGGACATGGGCGAGGCTCTGTCCAAATCTGCGTACAGGGTCACCTTGGCGACAGGAGTGTCCCTACCTCAGACCGCACATTCACAAAGCACCTCAGGCTGGAAATCCCAGCAGACCAGGAGACAGAGGCAGGAGCATCACAAGCTGGAGGCCAGCCTGGGCAACTTAGAGACCCAGTGAGGCCCCACCTCAGAGAATGACAGGGTGGGATGGAGCTCTGTCTGGAGGGCCTGGGAGCAGCACCACACGCACGCGCAACCAGAGCCACAGCAACAGTAAGCCACATGGCCTCCTCGCTAAGCGAACACACCACTGCTGAGGAAGGACGGTGCGTGGAGATGCATTTCATCCAGGCTGCTAGCTTTATTCCACAAGTTCTGAGACAGACAGACAGACAGACAGACAGACAGACAGACAGACAGACAGGAAAGTCGTCCTTCCTGGGGGTCAGGTCCGTGTCTTGCTACAGGGCCAGAGCCGGAAGCCTTGTAGACCTAGTGGGCTACACAGCGGTGAGCACATGGGTTTCATATTCCTCCCTGACGTTTTCATCGTCTCCTAAGGGTACTGTATATTTGTGCTAATAGATATACTTTGTTAAATGTGTTAAACAGTCTTTTATTTTATGTTATTATTGTTATCATTTTGGTACTGGGGATCAAACTCAGGACCTTGCCCTTGCCAGATAGGCGCTTATGCCACTGAGCTACATCTCTAAAATTTGTTAAAAGCGCATCTTGGTAAAAAATTTTAACAAACCTGCTTTAATAATTCTTTATTTTTCAGCATATTGAGACTCTCAGAAGTTAAAACCAACTGGCCTCTGTCACTATCAGGAGGGACTCAATTAAAAATGATAGAATCAAACCAGGCCAGGTGGTGCCCACCTGTAATCCCAGCACTCTGGGAGGCTGAGACAGGAGAATACCAACTATGAGCCCAAAGGGGGCAACTTAGAAGTTTAGTGAGCCTCTAAATGAAATAAAACAATAAATAAATAAAAGAGGGGGATGTAGCTCAGACTGAAGACCCCCGGTTCAGTCCTTAGTGCCCAACCCCCAAGGAAAAAGGGATCCAGAACAAATTAGGGGAAATTAGTAAAAATGAAAGTTTCCAGGGGGTAAAAGGTCAGGACATGTGCTGCGGCCTCAGCGGGGACAGCAGGGATGGCGTGGGCAGGCTGCGGCCTCCAGCGGGGACAGTAGGAATGGTTCAGGTGGGCTGGGGCAAGCAGTTTCTTGTTGGGTCGCAGCGCTTTTGAGTCAGGGAATTAAACAGAGTGGCTCAGCGGAACCAGGCCACTCTCATATATTTCCCTTCTTTATGTTAAAGAAAGCAAATTCCACGCCAACATGTAAGCACTAAGCCTTGCTGGTGACAAGTCGGAGTTGCCACTTTGCTTTCTAGATGTACCAGGACTTAATCTAGGTGCCAAATACAGTGTGAGAACAAGAGACAGAAACGAGTGAACACCCATGAACTCTCCACAGGGGAATCACATTGTTTTTTTCAGGGACTTTCAAAGGCTGAAACACTAAAAAAAAAAAAAACTTTATTATTATTTTAATACACCTACATTAAATTGAATAAGACAACTTAGTTTTCTAATTTCAAGTTGAAAATCATTTTGAAGCCATCTTTTGCAAACTCAAGCTCTCAGTTACCATTGGCAAAATCGCGCTTTCTCTGCAGGAGAGCCGAGGCCGGGATTGCCTCTCCATTCCAGGATGACCTTCCAGCTTGCGTAGCAGCTAAAGTGACACGTCGAAGGAGGACTAACTTTCACAAACAAGAGATAGTTGTTGATATTATGCCATTTATGACATTTTTATCATAATTTATAAAGTCAGGAAGCTTTTGCAAGATAGTTTCATACAACATGAACACTACCTGGAGACCTTGGATTATAAGTCCTCCATTCAGCGAATGTGTTATTTTAGAGAGATTTTAGCTATCAAAATCAAAGCAGTTCAGATATACACAGTGTGGAACACTCAATCTGCTCAATGGGATATACATGAGTAGTGTAACAAATATTTTTCCTACCTTAGCATTCATGAAAAATGAAGCATTCACTAAACCTGAACTGCTTACCTCACAGGTAAAAACACTCTCCAGGGATCCAACACTCCCAGGGATCCAAAGAGCAGCTGCCGAGCGGTGGCATCCCACCCTGGCCCAGCCCTCCACGGTGAGTGTGGTGTTTAGACCACAATGTCTCCCGCAGGCTCCTATGTGTGGAAGGTCACCGGATCGCGGGGCACCCTATCAGCCATGGATTCATCCACTCATGAGTCAGCGTTGAGTGTGCCATGGGAGCTGGGGCCTGCCTGGAGAAGACCCCTGGGGTGCGACCCAGAAGGCTGCATTCTCATCCCGTCTCCCTTCTTCTTTCTTTCTCTGCTTTCTGGCTGCCATGGCTGAGCAGCTCTTCTCCACTAGCCCCTGCCTCCATGCTGGTTCTGCCTTGGAGGCAGCCGACTGTGGACTACACCCGAGAAATTGGGAGTCAAATAAACCTCTCCTCCTGTGAGTAGAGTGTGTCACGTATCTTGTCCCAGTGGGGAGCACTGTGACACCCTGGCTTTCGGTGTCTGCATAAATGGTGCCATCGAGTGGAGGGTGGGTGAAGCGATGGCTACGGACCGTCAGGAAGAGGGGCGCACAGCATCCAGCGCGGGGCAGTGGATTCCGCCTGGGCACAGCCACCTAGAGCCGCCAACACTTCTCACCGCAGTTTCTGAGAGTCAGGCTCGTGGCAGCAGCTGAAGATGGGTGCCGGAGGTTGGAGGGAGACTGTCCCTGGGACCGCACGTCTGGAGAGCTCACAGGACTGTCCCCACCCGGGACATCTCTCCCAGTGGAGCAGCTGGCCTGCAGTGGGTAAGTTCTGAGAAAACAGGATGAGGGACGACTCTCCCTTGAACCCCACCTCTCCCAGGCCACATGCCATCTTTTCTACTGTGTTCTGTTAGATGCAATCCACTAAATCTGGCCTGGAGTCAAGGGAAGGGGAATCAGGTTCTGCCTTTCGACATTTTCAGCAACGACTGTGAGCCACACACATTTTCAGAAGGTTCCTCTCCCACCTTGTCCTCGCACTGACACGGATCTGAGTGCCACATACCGCCAAAACGTGGAGAATGGAAATAGGGGCAATTCTGCATTTTCAGAGAGCAGAATCTGACATGTCTTTGTCAAAGGTGAGTCTGGACAGTAGCATGATTTTGTGGCATCCATGTGGCCAGCTGAGAGCTCGTAGGAGTGTCCCTGGCCAAGTGAGCCTTGGGACAGTGTGTGCTGGGGAGGGAGGGAGGTGAGAAGGAGAAAGGACACAGAGGGTCCCTGAAGACAGCTCTGGGCCATCACTCCAAGATGAGCCACGCTACACAGCTTTGCATGAAGAACTGACATTCACCCAACAATACTTAGAAGTGTGTCTATTCAGTGGGCTCCAGTGGCCAGGGCCATTCGCTCCTGGCTGTGTGCTTGGAGAGAAGGGAAGCCAGGCGAAAACCATTCCAGTTGACTGATGCCATTGTGATGTTTCCAGAGCAGCAGAGTGAGGTAAAATAAAGCAGCGGTCAATGTTGGCTGAATTGAAAAAGGGCTGTAGCTGGGTGGTAGAAGCCTCCTGTACACGAGGCCCTGGGCTTGATCCCCAGTGCAGAAACAAAACAACCAAAAAAGAGACCTTCCAGGGACACCCGTGGTGTCATCCATCTCCCCTGGCACTAGCTCTTCTGCCTCCCATCTGCTCCCCAAGGGGCACACACACCCTCGGCCCAGGTCTCTGCCCAGGAGCTGCTGCAGACTGGACCGGACCCCGAGTGCAGAATGATTCTGGAAAGCCCACTTCAGCACCCCCATTTTCTCACCACAGAGTAAGTAGCAGGCACTCAAGTACAATGGTGATTCTTTTATGGAGTTGTGCAAGACAGCATTCTTTCAGAATGCATTTTTCCATGGTCACGTGACAGTGCTAGTTAATGCTCCAAATGACGACCTTGAGTGTCTGTCAGACTCTGAGGAACCTAATGAGTAATTAAGGCAATGAAGTGGTTTTCAATAGGATTTCATGCTCAGTGCGTTTTGAGCTCGAAGACTCTTGAGAGATGGTTCCAGTTGGCTAGTTCTCTAGTCATGCGAGTAAAGAGAGGACTGACTGCATGTCGCTGGTACTGCCCAGCGAGCTATCTGGGAGCATACTGAGCCCAAATCTGAAGGGCAGGCCAGTCCTCAGCCAACAGAAACAGGGCTGCGTGGCTGCCACAGGAGGCCAGCACAGGTAGGGCAGCTGGCTACAATAGTTCCAAAGCCATCTGGGGCAAAAATTTCAATAATTTACTTATAAAAAACTGATATTTTAAGAATAACTGAGATACACCAGCGAGACAGCCCGGCAGATTAAAGTGCCTGCTAGGCAAGCTTCGGCAAGCACAGGGACTGAGGTTCTATCCACCACACCACATGCCATGCAGGCCTAACTCCAGGACAGACTGAGCCTGCCGCAGAATGCAGGTATAGTGGTGCACGCCTGTAATGCCAGCACTGGGGAGGCTGAAAAGCAGGAGGATCACCACAAGTCTGAGCTGCATAGTGAGACCCTGCAACAACCAAATACATTAAAGAAAATAATAACTGAGATAATTTAATTGTTGAAATTAAGAATAATTATAAATAAAATGACAAGACTAAAATATTGTTCTTGTAACTGAGGAACGATGGTGTGATGGTTTAGACAGGTGTATCCCCAAAGCCTCGAGGGCCTGGAAGCTGACTAGATCCATGCCGTACTCATGCACGGATCGTACCTGGGAGCCAGTCCGTTGCTGACTGCAGTCCAGAGGAGGATCCCTCGGTGTGACCTGGAAGGTCAGTCTCCCTCCAGCTCCTCCCTCTGCTCTCCGCATGCCATGACGTGAGCCACTGTCCTCTGTCCAGGCCCTCTGCAAGCCATTTCAGCTTGAAGCTGGCCTCCCAGGGACAGCAACCATGAGCCAAAGTAAGCCTGTCCTCATCCACAGTGTGGGCATCTGGTACTTTGTCCCAGTGATGGGGAAGTGACAGCGACACACAGGTCACCCGTGCCTACTTCAGCTCGTGCAAAGGCCTGGACACGGAGCTGATGCCACAGGTGACCTGGATCAGGGATTCCGTTCCTGCTCCAGAGGCCACCTTGCACTCCAGGGAGGCCATCCTCTCGTCTCTCCTGCTGCTCCCGTGTAGGGGAGGCCCATTGCCCTGCTTGGAGAAATTCCACGTCAGTGTTTGTAATAGCAGAAAATCAAGTCTGATATCCACATTTGACCATCGAAACACTGCAGACCCAGATGTCATGAACCTTGCACAGAGCTCCGTGGTGAGCGGGCTGCAGGGTGCCCGTCAGAGCCTGTACTTCTCAATTCTGGGGCAGAGACAGCTGTGTGACATCTGCTGCCACCTCAAGGCCACTAATTACTAATGCCAGCCATGGACTTAGCAAGGCCAGAGAAAACCTGAGGAAAGAAAGGAAGGAGGAGGGGGAAATGGGTGGAGGGAGGGAGTGGGAGGGGAGGGGAGGGGTGGGAGGAAGGCACCAAGACAGAATATTTCAATTGCTGCATCTGATTGACAACATCCTCAGTAGAATAAGCAGCTTCCTGGCAAGCACAAGGTACTGGGTTCCATCCCAGTACCACCAAAAAAATTTTAGGGGCCTGGGAGATAGCTCAGTAGACAACACTGACGTGCCATGAATTCTACTGAAAATACCTGAACTGAAAGGATTTCAGGAGCTGTAAGCAGAAAATAAAAGCGCATGCAGCGCTGTTTATTTTTAGGTTGTCCAAGTCTTGGGATGGGCAGCGGAGTCTTCCGGTCCTTTCGGGACTGCTTCTGGGTTTCACTTTCAGAGTGGAGGCTGCAGCCTCTGCACAGTGTGGGCAGCAGTCCGGGGGACCTGGGGTGGGAAAGGCGCGGTCGGTGCCATGCGGAGCCCTCTCGGAGCCCTCCCGGCCCTCGCTCACCCACACGCACACGCACAGCTGCGCCTCTAGGAAACAGTGCAGGCTGAGGCCACTTCGCTCCTGCACGTTTCAACAGGTGCATCGTCAGAGAAAAGATGTTTTCCTTTCCAAAGGGCAGCGAAGAGGGGTGCTTAGATGTCATGACCTGGGCAGGCTCAGGGGAATGAGCACTCTTTCCAGACAGTTGCAGTAGATCTTTCAACCCAAATGTTTTTATTACTATTTTTAATTTATTGAAAATAGAAATTCAGTCTTCTAAGACTACCATGGATTACTGTGGATCAGTGCACAGTGCCCACCTCCTCACTGAACGCTGGAGACCCTCGTCCCATTGGTACTGTACAGGGACCTTTGCTCAAGGGAAGTCACAAGTGTTGTGCCCCTTGGCACACGATCCTAAATTCCTTTTGGGTGTGTTGTAAACAGAGCAGCCGTTCTTCTGGCCGCCTGCTCTGAGCACACCCACTTTCAACCCAAATTTTAAAAAAACTTTTTTTTTTTTTTTTCAGTACTGGGGTTGAACTCAGGACCTTATTCTTGCCAGGCGGGTGCTTATGCCTTGGAGCTATTTTCCTGGCCCACAATCCAAAATTTAAACCTTGCTTACCATGTGGTTTTTTCCTTCCTTGCACACGCGTGTGCATGTGTCATGCAGGATCTCTCTGTGTAGCCAAGACTGGCCTTGAGCTCATTCGCTTCAGTCCTCTTGCCTCAGCCTCCTGAGTGCATCTCTAGTCTCTTACACTGAAAAATCTTGTTTTTTATAACATTTCGTTTCTGCTAATTCAGAATTAAATATTGTGCTTAGTTACTTCCTACTGTTCAATTACATAGAATTCCACTGATTGCTTAGAATTACGTATTATCTCCGTTCATGCTACAGTGTGTATTAAGAATGAGAAGGGGGTGAAGTTTAAGATTGCTTTCTAGTCGCTCCTCCTCAGCTCGTAGCCCACCATGGGTGTGGAATGAGGCTTCTAAAATAATTCTTTTCTCCAAGTAGCGTTGTTACTACATTTCAAATAAAGTAAGCTCATTTGTTCCAATTTGTTTTCCATTTTTGGATTTTATTTTTATCCTCTTATTTTAGGCTGTGAATATGTAAAAGGCTCGCACGGCACCAAAGTTAAAAATGGTACCAAAGGTAACCAGAGCCGGCGTCCCTTGCTGGCCTCTCGCCACAGTTCCCGCCTGCTTAGCACCCATCCCTGCTGCTGTTTTCTTCTCTGTGGATGCCTAAACGCACTTAGTCCTTAGACACAAAGAGCAGCGCACCGCCGTGCTGCCAGCTCCCAGTGGGAGCCCAAGGCCGCGTCCAGGGCAGCTCGCTCACAGGCCCTCCTCCGCCTCTCCACCACCGTCTGGCCGCCGCTGCCAGATGTCCTGGTTTGCTTACAGCCTCCCTGTTGGTGGTGCTTGGGTGCTTCCAAACTGTATGCGACGCAAGCAGTGTTGTGTTGCACAACCCTGTGCCAGTAACCTGGAGGAGAGGCGCTGTGGGTGCACCCTGAGGAGAGCAGGGTCAGAGGTCAGCACACCGAGACCCTGCCCTTCTGGCAAGTTCTCTGTGGAGTCCTCCCACTTTGTCCTCCACTCTCCCCACAGGGTCACTGAACATGTAGACCAGGGGAAGTTAACTGCGTCTTCTCCTTGTGAGGAAACTGAGCCTCCCTGCCTAGTAAGGAGCAGCCTACTCTTACCTGCTTCCACATTTCTCTCGCTCGCGCCCCTCGCCCCGTTCTGGCTTCTCCGTTGCTTGAGAGCTCTGGGTGCACCTGCCCATCGGTGAGATACCTGGCACACGTTCTCTCCTTGTCTGTTCTTTTGTTTCCGGGCTGGGGATTTGAACCCAGGCTCTTGCACATGGCAGGGAGGTCCCCCATGGTTCATCTTTTGGCTCTACTTGTGTTCTGCTTGTTTGGGGGTGGCCTGTCCCCGTTCTTGGTCCTGGATTTTGAAAGGCTTATGGCCCTCCTAAGAGACAAAGCCACTCATGCAGGCGGTGCTTCTTTGATCTCAGCTTCTCTGTTCAGATCTCTTTGGTGCACTCGGAGCTTATTTCTTGTGAGGTTTCTGTTCTCTTCATCCTTTGCAGATGGCTTTCCACCTGTCCTAGCACTGTTTATTAAGAAGTCCACCTTTTCCTTAGACAGGAACTTCACTAATTTTTGAACACTAACTTGCAATCATGCAGCACACAGAGACTAAGGAACGACACCCAAGGAGGGGAGACCCCCAAGGGGAGACTCCCTAGGACACTGGGTTCTTCTCCTGGGGGTGTGGCTGCCACCTGCCCCTTCTGCCCATGCACTGGGGCGCCAGCCTGCAGCCTCACCCTTGCTTGGGCCAGGCTCACCTGGGGGCACCTCCAGGGCAGGTGGAGGGCAGATGCTGGCGTTGCTTAGGCAGGGCTGCGGTGCTCCCCCCACTACATCCCTGCAAAGCAGCTGCTCCTGCTGCAGTTCTTCAGGCTCTGATGGATGCCGCCCCTCCTGCACTCGCCAGGCCTTGAGGAATACTCCGCGCTGCAAGGAGCCTCCCAAGCCCTTCGCAGGTACACGCGCTTGACCTTGGGTCCATCATGCAGAGTGCCAGAGCCTCAGGGTACCAAGAGTGTGGCAGAGATGCACCAACCCACAAGTGGAGGAGGTAGATGACACCTGAAGTCCCCACATTCTGGAAGACTGAGGCAAGACTTAGGGAGACTCTGTCTCAGAGCACTAAGAAGTAAAATTAAAAAGTGCTGAGGGTGTAGCTCAAGGTGAAACCCTGGGTTCAATCCCCAGGCCCAAGCATGCACAGCACACAGACACACACACACACACACACACACACACACACACACACGCACGCATGCACACTCAGGTAAGCAGGTAACATGGCTCTGCTCCACCACCCAATCTCACAAAGCGAAGCCTAAACGGAGGGATCAAGGAGGGTGCATTCCTCTAGAAACCCAGTGGGATCCGTCCTGACTACTCCCTACCCATTTTCATTAGCCTAATTCACTGTGCAGGCATCTGGTCAACTTGTGGTGGGCTTCAGAAATTAAGCCGATCCTCAAAAGGTTAAGGTGTTGGTGGGGGCTTAAGGTAGACCTCTGCCTAGGAGACTACAGGGTCGTTGGCCCCCGTGAGCATTTCCATTAAAGCATCCCTAGAGTGTCTTTGAGCTGGTGCCCTGTCTGCAGCCATTGCTTCTTGGAAGTGGTGCCGGTGTTTGCATTTGCAACTCCAGCCCTCACCCCCGAGAAAAAGAAAAAAGAAAAAATATTCTCAGTTCTGCCTGACTGATGTTTCCCTGCTTAGCTCTCAGACAGTTCTGGCCAAATTAGCGAAGCTGCTTCCCTGACCCATGGGAAGCTTCTATGGGGAGTCCACTCTGCTGCTGCTGAGTCACTCGCAAAGTTATAACCAGCTCTGCTGTAGGGAGCATTGAGCTTTGCAGTCTATTTTAACCCCTTCACTGTGCTATAATGTGAAAAGATAAGGACCTGGGAGCTGTTTCCCACATTTCTAGGGGCAGAGGGCGAGGGGCAGGGGATGGAGGATGGGTGGGGGTGGGCGGGCTGCAGCTGGTTTTGCAGGTCTCCAGTTTGGACAGGAAGGCAGAAGAGCACACAGCGCAGTCCTGCCTGGGCCCGCACCTTCTGCCTAGACCAGCGGTGGTGGACCTTGGAATTTCAAGGCCACATCACCCCAGGGCAGGCCGCATGCCACCGGGCCTGCGCGCCACAGGTCCCCACCCCTGTGCGGGACGCTCAATTCATGGCAAGTGCTGCTCAGATTCTGAATTTGTCTTAGAATTAAAGAATTAGGATAACAATGGTATGATAAAAGAGGCCTTCCAAGTCAACCTCCATGCTGTTTTTTAAAAATTAAGCTTATTTATACACCATAGATTATATATCATGTCATCTTCATCATGGGGAATTTGTACCCATATATCATATGTTCTGATTCCTTTTTTCCCCACCCCCTCTCCTTCTTTCAACTCTTCCCATCCCTATTTACAAAGCTTTGTTAGCATTTCATCCTTTTTTATTTTTATTTTTCCTTTCCCTTTCTTGCTTTTTAAAGAATGTTGTTCAGAGAGCGACGGTCCTGCTGGGTCTCTTCTTTCTCTCCGTGCACGAATGTGTTTACCTCCTCCAGTTTGTTCTGGAAGGAGAAATTTGTGCGGGTCACAAAAAACTAAAACAAAACCAGAAACACTTCCTTCTAGCATCGCAGAGTCCCCTGCTCCCCTGGGGTACAAGGTATGGAAGGCAGAGGCTCATCATGAAAAGTGGGGAACAGGAAGGAACCCTCTTTCCCCACAGATGTCAGCTTTCCCATTTCAGAAGGGAGGACGCAGAAGTAGGCCAAACTCCAGTGGCCTGCAGTCCTGCCGCCACAGTGTCATTCCTCGGCCTGGCAATTCCAGCCTAGGAGACCGCGCGTGCTGGGATTCTTCAGAGAACCAGAGCCAACAGGATGTCCAGAGCGAGAAATGAAAGGGGACTTGTGACGGGGGCAGACAGCTCCCACAGGCTGTCACACTTGGCCAAGAACGGGCAAGCTGGCAGTGGGTGGCCGGGCTGGGGCGGGCATGCTGGGGCGGGGCCGAGAGTCTGAGCCCTGCTGTCTGCAGGCAGGAGAGTACGACATCCCATCACAGGAAGAGCGTGAGTTCACCCTCTCCCGCACCCCAGATCTCCGGTCTCAGCAGATGCGGAGCTGCCTGTGCGCATGAGAGGCGGGGTCTTCACTGCTCAGGCCACTGAGCCGCGTGTACCCCCTTCCGGGAGCACCCTCATGGATGACGCGGCAGGCACGGCCCTCTGCTGCCCTTGGTTACTTTCCAGCCAGAGGCCTTCAGGCTGCAAAGTTTAGGACTCTGATACAATCACTTCTTAGCAGGGTGACTTATAGATAAGCCGGCCTGGGGAAGCCTCAGGTTCTGGTTTTGTTTTTTTTTAAGTAGGGATAATAATAGCTCAGAATTCAGACTGATGTAGAGATTAGATGAGTTTAATGTATGAACAGTGGGAGAGAAAGGTGGAAGTTGCCAGCATCAGATGGAGCCACTTGTGTGAGCCCTAGCAGCTCCCCGTGTCCCCCAAAGGTAAATGCGCTGGGGGGAAGTGTCCTTACGCGGGACTACTTGGTCACCCCTACCACAGGGACAGTGGGGATTGCAAGCTTGCACAGAGACCACTGTAGCTTACACTACAAATGCTCCCACAGGGACATCTTCCCTGCACTGTCTGTTTAATCTTGGGACTAATGACATTTTTTTTTTAATGGCATTCTTGTCATTAACCAGTGTCACCAAGCACTATTGTTTGAAAATATCTGATCTTCCTCATTTTTGCCTCTAAAAAATTTTCCTAATATGTCAGTCACTTCCTGTCACTGAGACATGACACTCAATACCCACAACTTAAGGGAAGAGAGGCTTACTTTGGGTCGTGGTTTCAGTGGTTCGCTCAGCTCCGAGTCAGAAGTGGCATGGTGGAAAGGCCTGGCAGGGGAAAGCCAGGAAGCAGGAGAAGGGAGAGCCCGGGGGCAGGGCTCCGCACGGCGGGGCTCACTGCCAAGCCTCTCGGCCTTCCTCTGAAATCTGGGTGGAAGCTCCTGCTACTCCTAACCGCTGCACTCTGCATGCCTGATAAAGCAGCACCATGTGGATGACACTGAAGTCTGCCCCAGCTTGAGCAGTGTCCTGGTATTACGGCTTAGGCTGAAGATGGCCCCCGGAACCCTCGTGCACTCGGACATGGGCCGTTGGGTCACGAGGCACTGGACTTGTCGGTGCGCTCACTCACTCACTAGTGAGACAGAAGCTGAGCGTGCTGCTAAGAGGTGGGGCTGGCTGGGGCAGGCCGCCACGGGCTTGAGCTGGCAGGATGGACGTGCCGGCCACCGGCCCTCCTCTCTCTGCCTCCCAGCCTCAGAGACATGAGCAGCTTTCCTCCGTCAGTGGCTCCCATCCTGCCATCTCTGCCTGGGAGCCAGGCAACGGTGGGCTAAACGAGAGTCGGGAGAAACCTTTCCCGCAGTGTGTCTTACCAACAAGGGAAGTGATCAAGACTCCTGGTCCCCCTGGACCATGGCCATCATGGCGCTAGTGCCTGGGGAGGACCCAAAGTGAGCCCCAGGAACCCAGCTCCCTTGGTCATTCTTCAGCAGCCGTCTCAAGCGAAAGTTTTAGTTTGCACCCTTGAGCCTGCGACAGTCAGGGTCTTGGTGAGTCTCAACGTGCCCTAAAGCCATCTTTCCTACGTCCTGAGATGAAGTACTTGACTTTTCACTGCTAGTCTTTTCCTCATCTTTGTTCTCAATTTTGCTGGCGTTTTCTTTGCAGAAAAACTAGCAACATTAACGTCATTCTGCTCCTCTCTTTGCCCCCAGTTCTCACTGTAAATCTGATTAAAAGTATCTAGAAGTACCTGTGCCACATCCTGAACCTTGAGCTGCCTAGAAATTTTTTCCACCAGATTAGTCTACCGTCCTTAATCTCAGTCTCCTCTGAAGTATCAGGACATGGGCACAATATAGAGAGACTCTTTGCCAGAATATGACATGCCATCCCCTGTGGTCCAGTTCCCAGTAAACTTCTCACTCTCACCTGAAAACTCATGGCCGGGCCTTGGCTGCCTGTGTTCCTATCAGCATGCCTGTCTTCTAGACCCCGAGCAGAACCTCCCACCAAGTTCAGCATACTCTACTTACAGGATTCTAGGGCTTCTCTAGCCTGAACCTCAGAACCTTTCCAAATGCCTCCCACAAACCAATTACAAAGGCTTCCGATTAGGTTATTAATCATGACCAGATGTAATTAAGTATAGTCCTAGCAACGGCCCCCCTCTCTACACCGACCGTCTGTGTCAGTCACTTTGCTCACTGGGACAAAATACCTGACAACTGCACCTTCAAGTTGGAGAGGTTTATCTTGGGTCACAGTACAGTGGATTCAGTCCATGGTCAGGTGGCTCCCAGGCAGAACCATACAGTGAAAATGGCCACCACAGAAGAAAGCTGCTCACATCATGGTGGCCAAGAAGCAGACAGAGGAGGGGGAACACTCCCCAAGCAACCAACCCTTCTGACCAGATGCCGCCTCCAAACAAGAAACTTTTGGGGACATTTTAAATCTGACCCGTAAT
>NW_004524702.1:2522127-2524302 GCF_000260255.1 Octodon degus
AAGGGTGAAGCCTCTCTTCTCCTGGCGGCCTTCCCCTACCTATCCAAGTCCAAAGTCTTTTGCTGTCTGGGCTCTCTACCAAATATAGCTTTATATTTCATTTATATAACTAAAAGGCTCAGTCTTAAAGGCAATAGCTTCTCTTAGTTTCCCCTGTGAGGTGTCATGTAAGTTAAAGAATAGGAGCCTTATCTCCACAGGTAGAGGGAAACACTAGGCTGACGCCCAAGCCTTGTGACACCCTTTTATACCAATGCCACGGATTCACTGGAGACCTAGAGGGAGACAATTTACCTGTTCTCAGGCACCTGGCACAGACAGATCCAGTAAACAGGGAGACGGAGGAGAAGGAGGAGGCCACAGCATAGACAAGAGTTAAGCAAAAATCAAAGCAGGTACCAGAAAAAGTAACAGACTGGTGAGTGGGTGGCAGGCCTGGCCTCAGCCAGTCTAGACCTAAGCCCATAAGCCAAGTTATTGTGTTAATTAGGGGTCAGTGGCTATAGCTACTTCTTAATCTGTACATAGTTATTTCATGCCTATCTTGGAGCAAGTGGACTAGAAAAATAATTATTGCTTGCCTTTCAGTTTATACTGTTGTCCTCTTCTAAGAGGTAATTTATTTAATTCTTACAGAAAATAATCCATTAGGCAAACAATATTATCCTCATTTTTCTGAGGAGGAAAGTTAAACCCACAGCAGTCCTCTTTCCAGTGTCACCAACTACTGGAGCCAAGACATCACTCTACACGGCCCCTGTCTCTGGGGCCACCATCTCTTGTCTCCAAATGTCTGTCTTCCCAAGTTTAAGCTCATTTCACCTCTCTCAAGGCTGAAATTCAGGCTGCAAAGTGCCAAGAATACACAACCTCTTCTGTCGCTAAGAAGGATGGAGTAATGATTTTTGAAAGCATATCCCCCCATTAAACAACGAGACATCGGCAAAAGCTGGTAAAATAAAAGCCTGTAAATGAATGAAAAGCTTGCACTATGGGCTGGGGAGATGACTCAGTGGAATAAACACCTCCCTGGCAAGCACAAGGGCCTGAGTTCAATCCCTGGTTCCACCAAAAAAAAAAAAAAAAAGCTTGCACAAATCTAAAGCTGCTTATTCTGGAGAGAAAGTGAACCATAAGGGCGAGTGGGCGGTGTGGCTCTTTCGTCTACCCTGGCCCTATTCTCGTCTCACTAACTCCAACAGTCTGGATTCTATAGCCGTGAGGCCAGCAGCCTGGCAGCCACTAGAGGAGGCAGAATGGCACTGGGGCACCAAGCCCACATCCGCAGCCCATCATTGCTGACCCGTGTGGAAGCCACTGAAAGGTCCCTTCTCATCTCTGCCTTTTTGGTTTTTTTAACCCGATGCAAAGATCACTGCAAACAGCCACACACCCAAGGACGGCTGTCAAACACACTGGGTGAGAGCTGTTTAAAGTCACAGCTCTCTAAATTATTAACTCGGTTCAAACTAAAAAGAGACTGACCAAAGAATGGAAAAGGAAAAATGGAGAGCAAAACACTCATCAGCAGTGCCGTAAAGCTCCTGCACGTCACTAAGAACCCAGAACTCTACACACACACCCAATGCAGTGTGCAGTTCACCTCTGAGCAGCTGGATCCTCCACACAAATGAAACCAAGACCAAGCCCAGCAGGCAGAGGGTCTGCCTCGGTACACACAAAGTCCTGCAGGGAATGACAGGAGAATAATTTACCCCAGAAATATGAGGAAATCACTGTCCAATAATTAATAATTTCTCAGTTTACTAAGCAGGCAGCTGAGTAGTCCAACATAAGAAAGAATACAAATATTACAGAATTAGATTTCTAAAAATCAAAAATGAAGAGTTGTAGCAGCAACCACAAAGAACACAGAAAAATAGGCTAGGGGTGTAGCTCAGTGGTACCACACCCGCCTGACAAACACGAAACCTTGGGGTCAACTTCTGGTACAAAGAAAGAGAGAAGGAAAGAAAGAGAGGAGTGAGTGAGATGACCGAGGGCCGCGGGATCCTGAAGAGACCCAGAGCGCAGGCCTGGTGAGTGAATGAGACGACATGGGGCCCACGGATCCTCATTTGACCCAGGCTGCAGGCCCAGCAGGGAACCCTTCAGCAGAACTCCCTGCAAAGAGGCTAGAGGCAAGACCCACCCAGCTGATTCAGGAGCAGAACA
>NW_004524702.1:2532447-2541903 GCF_000260255.1 Octodon degus
CCTATATCTTGTAATATGAGAAACTACTTTGGCAATAACAATACACAATGTACTAACCATTGTTACTCTCCTAAAATCTTGTTTTGAGATTTTGTACCACTGTTTTTATTTTTTTTCTTTCTTTAAAATAAAAATAACTGATGTCAAAAAAAAAAAAAGAAGAAGAAGAAGAAAACAAAGTCTTAGAGAGGAAGATAAGAATCTTCTGTCTAGACTTGTCACCTTATACTGTTTATAATGTCCAAATTTCAGCAAAAGATTATGGGCCATAGTGAAGCTGCACAGGGAGACTGTGTCTCAAAAAAAAAAAAAAGAGAAAAGGTGAAGGTCTCCTGTGGTTCAGACAAGAGCGCGACCCCAGCATTGGGCCTGGGGTGGGGTGCGGCGGGGGACCCAGAGCTGCTGGCACCAGGAGCGCTTCCTGTTGCCTTTGCTAATACAGTAGTTTGATGTGGAAAAAAAGCAGCTTCTGAGCCACGGAAAAGAAGCTGTGGCAGTGTGGCCTATGCCAGTCATCTTCCAAAAACCTTTAATAACACCTGCCTTAGTTACCTTTTCTTGTTGCTGAGACAAAATGCCCTGACACCCAAAGTTAAAGGAGGACAGGTTTATTTAGCTCAGTTTGTAAAGGTTTCAGTCCGTAAGGGGCTGGCTCCAAGGCAGGGTGGAGCGGCAGACAGGCACCGCAGAGGGGAGCAGTGCTTAGCAGGCAGAAGGCAGCAAAGCAGCGGAGTAGCAAAGAAGCGAACAGGAAGCCATGAGCAGCCTCCTTTCCGTCCCTTATGTTCTAGGCCGACTGCACATCCCTGGGGCAGGGGCTCTCACACCCAGGAGGGCCTTCTCATTGTCCGCATCCAGAGCTACCCAGGCCAGACCAGTGGCGGGCTCCTTCAGTCTCACCGCCCTGAGTCCCAGCACCACACACTCCAGACCCAGCCACCTGTGGGGAGCCCCACCCATGACCTTTTGAGGCTTTGGGGGACACCTAGACACAAACCATAGCGTCAGCTATGCTTGGAGGAAGTGCAAATGTTGGACTTACTAGACAAAGACTTCAAATCAGCTGTTAAAGCATGCTCTAAGAAGGAAAGGAAATCATGTCTAAAGAACTGAAAGAAAGCGTGAGCAACATTTCTCACCAAATAGGTCCAACAATGAAAAATAGAGACTATAAAGAAACAAATGGGAATTCTAGAGGTGAAAAGTATAATAATAACTGAAATAAAATAATCGCTAGGAGACTCAACATGTGAAATGGCCTGGTCGACTCGGTCTGCTAAATGACAGGCCAGTGGAGTTGATTCAGCTTGAGAACCTGAAGGAAGAACAAGGAGTGAAATTAACAGAGTATCACAAATATGCACAAAGCACCCGAGTGTGCGGAATGGGAGGGCCAGAAAGAGGAAGGGGACAGCGAGCGAGAGCGCCACACGACCGCCCCAAGTGCGGCACTAAAGGCGCACACACAGAGGCTCCTAAGCCCCAGCGCCGCAAGCCCCAGGGCTCTACATCCAGACACGCATGAAGGTCAGACTGTCTACAGGGGGAAGGGAAGCCTGGCAACGAGGCGAGGCAAGCGCATCGTGCCCGGAGACCCGCAGTAGGATCAGCGCCTGATTTCTAATCAGCATCCATGCAATCTAAAAGGCAGTGAGCAGACAAATGCAGCGGTGATGGGAAGGAACCCGCTGAGCAGCAGCCCTCTATCTAAGCCAAGCTACTCCAGGAGAGTGATAAACAGCCCAGAGAACGAAGCACCAGGGGGCCTGGCCTATGAGAAATGCCAAAATGAAAGTACACTAGGCGGGAATTTGGATCCATATGAAAACACAAGCAATCCGGATAAAAAAGAGACACACATGTAAACATAAAGCACTGTACAAAGGCATTCTACTCTTTTAGTTGTTCTATCTAGTTCAAAGAACAGTTTCCATAAAGAAAGATAAACTTGGGTCACTTGTAGGAAAATGGATTATTCTTGAAATGATTATGTCAAGTGAAATAAATCAGACACACAAGCATAAAAATTGCACGGCTTTTCTCATATGAGAAACCCAAAGTATAAGTAACACGCAGATGACAGGAGGCAGGGAGACTGCTCTTTTGCAAACGGGAAGGAGGGAGGCAAGGCAAGAGAGGGCAGAGGATCAGAGGGGGGCTGAGGTGTGCCGTCTACACACGCGTGCAAAGTCTGCACAAGGAACACAGGCGCTGTGCATTGTAAGCCTGCACTAATAAAAATAAACGAAATTTTGCTAAGGTGAGAATCATCAAAGTGTGTTAGCCTCAACAAGGGGCTAAAGTGCTCAGCGTGTAAAGGCGTGCTCTACGTCAGAGCACAAGTCTCGTATGGAGCTGAAACAGAGTCAGTGCCAGCCCACGCTGGAAGTTTTCAGTTGAAAGGAGTAATTCTGAGGTCATCACTAAGAAAGATAACACAAATGCAATAAAAGAAAGTAATTGAAATAATAGAGTACACCGTAGTTATCTGACACAGTGAAAGCAGGCACGGGGGAACAGAAGACCAAGAAATGATCAAAACGGGCAGGAAGCAAGGAGCGAAGTGGCACACGCACATTCCACCTTGTTCAGAACTGTATCAGAGGAGACGGTGTACATATCCAATCAAAAGGCACAGGCTGGCAGAAGAGATGAAAAACATCACCCCCGCCAAGGACACAAGCAGATGAAAAATAAGCGGTGGGAAAATACAGACCGTGCGAACGCCACCCCGAGGACCTGCGGTTGCCATGCTAGCATCAGACAGACAAACCCAAATAGTTACTACTGAAAAAAAGACGTTTAACAGTAAAAGATGTCGCCTGTCTATAACCAGTTATAAACACATACATAGCTAAATACACAGCTGTAATATGTTGAACAGGGAGAAATGAGAAATCCAAAAATTATATTTGGGGGCGTCAACACTCCCTTTCCAGCAAGGAATAAGGTCATTTGCAAATCAACAAGGACAGAGAAGACCCCAGCAGTACTGTAAGCCAGAGACCACTGGGTAGCGAATCACCTCTTCTCGCCTGCCAGAGGACGCTCCCCCATGTATCTCCCACCAGGCCGTACAACAGGCTCCGACACATTTACAAGGATTTAAGCCTTGGAGACAGCTGAGCGGCACAGCGCCTAAAACTCTGGGCAAGGGGAAAAATCAGCCTGAAATGCATTGCTGTAAATATCTGTATAGAAAAAAAAAAAAAAAGATTTTATAGCAATCATTTTCCAACTTAAGAAACTAAAAAAAAAAAAAATTAAAAGAAGCGAATGAAACCAAAAGCAGAGGGCAGGAGGATGTGGAGGGGACGGGATGGTGCTGTTCTCTGGAGTAAATTGCAGTCGGTCCTGCTGGGACCAAGAATTGAGATTTCAGATGAGTGAGGGCAGCCTTGCTGCTTTCAACCCAGAAGGGGGAGAATGGATTTCTCTGGGGTAAGAAGAAGAGCTTGCTAGCAGGCACAGAGAATAACAGGAAGTCCAGCATGAGGGCTCCTTCTACCAACGCAAGGACGCTCTGATGAGAAGTCCAGGGACCGCGCTGAGGGCAAAGGGGCCACCAAGGAGTCCAGGAGAAGGGCCCTGGCAGGGATAAGACCTGGAGGAGACGCAGGCCTCGCAGGGGCCACAGCAGCAGCAGGTCTCGGCCGCTCAGCCTGGCGCAGGCGCCAGCCCAGCGTGGGCTCGGACGGCTCCAGGCCCTCTTCAGCAGCCAGCCGCCCTGGCAGCTCCCGCCCAGCCCGCCTCCGGCTCCCCACGCCCTTCCAGGTGAGGATGCACCTCGGTGCTCCTGACTCAATCACTTCTGCGGTGTAACTGCTTCTGAGACTGGAATATAAGACAAGAATCAAAGTTTCAATTCTGAGTTGCACAGAAGGGAAAGAGACTATGTTCATAGCGGCGCCAGCACTGGAAGTGGAGCCTTACCTATTTCATCACCTACAATGGAAGTACTTAACCCTGGAAGAGATTCTCGAAAGAGAAAAAAGACTTAACTCAGTTGGAAGAAAAAAAAAAATAAAGAAAGAAAGAAAGAAAGAAGAAAAACAAAGCACCTCAAAGAGATGAAAAGCCCAAACAGACCCAAGCAGACCCAAGTGCACACGGGGAGGCCAGCTGGGGACGCACCTTGGAGGTGTTCTCCACCCACGGACAGCCCCCAGGAAGGATGCATCCTCAGCTACCGGGAGCCGCGCACTCTCCGGTGGGCCTCAAGAATCCAGGTGAGGCTGAGAGAACCCTGAAGCCCGTGAGACAGGCTGGAGATCCCTGCCGCTGCTGTGCCGGGCCCTGGCCGAGGCTGCCACCGGGGATCCAGCCCTCCCAGGACAGTGCTGCCGCCCCCTCGCTCCCCAAGACGCAGGTTCCCGCATGCAGGCAGTCCCATCCTCCTGGCCGCTGCAGCCACAGTAGCTGCTGCAGCCCCAATTCTTCCAAATAAGGCTAGCGAGGCTCACCCCATAACCTCTGTCCCACTCTGCTAAGTTTTGTCACTTCTGTAGCCTGGGTGGGGCCATAGGAGAGGCTCCCTCACTCCCAGGGGAGACACTAGGTCTTCAGGAGGGTGCTGACTGCAGGAGGCTGCTGTTTAGGCCTGTGTCCCTACAGGCGCCTGCAGGTTTTTGCCTACGAAGCTCATGTAGTCCTTTTCCTGAGGGTCTGTTCCATGGTACAGCCAGTAGGAGCAAGCAAGCCTCCGGGGAGGGGGAGGGGGCAGTGCAGCAATCTGGTCACACCCAAGGGACCCACCCCCGTTCCTCTTAGGCCTGGCCCCTTGATTCTTGCTTGAGCCCTCTGCTAGCCTCCAGGGTCAAACACCGCACAGGCGCCCCTCCCCCATAAGTTGTCACAAATAGTTCTGTCCTCTGGGCTCTCACCTACACCCCAGCTTGTTTGTCTCCTTTCTCTCCAGGGTTGGTGAGCACTTTGAGAGCTGACTTTGCAGATCATCATGGAGCCCCCCATTTCAAAGTATTGATTTTCTGAGGGAAAAGCCAGGAATCAAACCAGGAGTTCCACTTGCCAGGCAGGTGAGGCGCTCCTGAGCTATATCCCTGGCTACTAGCCCCCCTTTTCACCTGCTGTTCATAGTGTTTGCAGGTTTCCTTGGCAACATGCACCTTGCTGTTTTGGCCTTTATTGTAGTCAGTGCTATAAAATTTCAATTTTGTGGCTTTGTAGCATTTAAAAAAAAATCTTTATTTATTTATTTGGTAGAGGGTCTCACTACACAGCTCAAACTCTAGTGATCCTTCTGTTGCAGCCTTCCCAGCGCTGGGGCCAGCTCAGCACCAGGGTGGCAAGGCCTCTGCAGTGTTTTAGATAAGGTTGCGTTTGTTGTGTGAAAAAATTGTATTGAACAAACCTAGATTCAGAATGCAAAAAAGAGCAAACAAAAGGGAGAAAGTAATAATCATTCCAATGGTAAGAAATGCAGCTCAATAGGAAAATAACAGAAAATATCAAAGAAATAAAAGGTTGGTTCCAAACAAAATTGGCAAACATTAACTAGGTCAACCAAGTCTCAAATTATTACCAGGAATAAAGAAAGGCTCATCACTGCCAACTTTTCAGAAAAAAATGAGTAAGTCATAATATGAACAATTGTATGACAAAAACTGGCTTCTTAATTAAGATGGCAAATTATCTGAAACGAAAACTCAAGAAGACATCAAAAATCTGATTATATTCATAACCTATAAAGAGATTGAATTAGTAATTTTTGAAGATTTCTATAAAGAAAAACCTATACCCAGATGGGATTCCATAAAATCTTTAAGGTAAAATTAGCACAAATCCTCCCTAAACTCTTAAAAAACTGCTGTTTCTTTTGGAAAATGTTTTTGCTATTTTTCAGAATATTAAAAATAAAAGAATGGCTACTGGCCTGGACATTCTTGCTATATACTTAAGGGAATTAAAAGTATATGTTCATGTAAAACTTGTACACAAAGGTTCACAGTGGCACAGTCTACAGTGGCTGAAAAGTGGAAAACAATCCAGCTGTCTACTCAGTAGGTGAGCAAGTGAAAAGCATTATGCCCACACAATGAAATACCATTTGGTCACAAAAATAAATCTCATATTAATAAATAATGCAATATAAATAAGGACTAAAGGTATAGTTCAGTGGTACTGCACACAGCTACTACATGCAAACCCCAGAGTTCGATCTCTAGCACTACCAAAAAAAAAAAAAAAAAAAGAACCCCAGATGGAAAAGGCCACCTAACATGTGATTCCATTGTATGAAACATCCAAAACATCCTTGAGAGCAAATAGCCTGTCAAGGTTGATGCTCCCCAAAGGCCCATGTGCTAAAGGTTCAGTCATTTTACAGGTCTTGGTACTGTTGGGAAGTGGCGGGACCCTTAAGAGGTGGGGCCTAGTGAGAGGAAGTGATGTCATAAGGGGGTGTGGCCTTGAAGGGGTCTTGGGATTCCATGCCTTCCTGTCTCTGCTCTGGCCACCATGAGGTGTGAGCCGCATCAGCCCTGCACTCTCTCATGATACTGTCTCCCCACCAGCTCAGAAGTAAGGCCCAGGAGTGCCAACTGACCATGAATTGAAACCTCCAGCACTGGGAGCCAAAATAAACCTTGCTTAAGTCACTTCTAGATAATATATCACCCCGGGACTGATAGGTACACCTACACAAAGACAGACAATGTCACAAGAATAGTGGAGTTCAAAGGTGAGGGAGATAAACGCATTAGAAAGCCAGGTAGGAGGTGAGGATGTGTTGGAAACATCACAGAAAGGCAAAACGTTTATGGGACCTAGATGAAAATAACAATGGACAGTTGAAAATAAATTCCTCAGAAAACGGGGAAACCGTGGAGTCCCTGAGCAGAGCAATCCAGTGCATCAACTCTATAGTATCTTGGGTGGTTAGGAAGAAAAAACCAACAGGAAATCAAACTTTAAAAGACAGCACACAGCAACTTGGCTCTGGTGGTAGTGGGGCGGAATCGTAAAGAAGTACTCTGAAATGTTTCTGCAGAAGTTAGAAAACACTTCAGTGCAAGGCAAGACACCATTAAAGATTCCTGGGCAGGGATTAGAGTAAGCTTTACCGACAAGCATAGAAGGGAGGAATAAAGTATGGGATCGTTATTTTCCAAGGTTGGGGCTCTAGTGAGTATTTCCTCACAGCCCTAAATAATTATCCCAAGCCAGATGCTGGTTTCTGACTGTGTTAATTCAGCTTATTTCCTGTCTCAGAAGTCATGCACTGTATCGGCGTTACTGCAACAAATGAGCGGTTTACTATTGGAAAGAAGTCAGCAGCCTCAAACGCGCGTGGAAATTATGTTCACGATAACAGAGACGTGCACCAGTCTCCTTTCGCAGTGAGCACCACGGCACTCTCCTTGAGGTGACGCTTTCTGCTAAAGTGGAAAAGAAAGTGCTCATCATGTACTTTATTTCTTGCTGCTCTGTCACACTAGCAAGTCTCCGTCAACACGAGCCTACTCTCCTGGGTGCTGTTTTCCCGTAAGTGCGTGCTTAGGAGGGCAGTAAAATTAGGTGAAATGATGGAGGAGAAAATTTGAATGAATTTAGGATAAAAAGAGTGCATAATGTCTTTCAGAGGATTTTCTTCATGCCTGCCTAATCCAAGTCCACAAAAAGTAAGTGCTATGAGACTTACATTGTTACAGAGTTTACAGTCTCGTACAGACGAGAACCGCACACAAAAAGGTCAAACAAGCTAAGCAAAAGGGTCTGTAGGCTACAAATCCCTCCTCTGGGCACAGCTGCTGCGTGTAGCTGCGCTGGTGCCGTCTGTGGCGCACTGAAAGGGACTCCAGCCACGAGTGCAGGCCACGGGCTGGTGATTTCTTGCAGTTTCGGCGAGGATGGAAGGCCTTTGTTCTGGCTAGCACAGACATTCCGCGCAGATGAGTGGTGGCTTCAGCAAGGTCACATGAGTGCAAGCCAGCTGAGGTGCTCCTTGAGGACACAGGCCTCCGCTCCTCGGCTCCGGGCGGGACACTGCCGTTGTGGTTTCCCCCCCCAGCCTGCTTCCTGCCTGCCTTAGTGACGGCAGGCCAGAGTCACCTGTCCCAGAGCCGTCCAGGGCCAACCACTCAGTCAGGCCCAGAATTCCTGTTGCATCCGAGTCACGTAGCTCTTCCCCTCCACCGCCCAGAGACACCACTCCGGCCTCCTTCTGGTCCTGCCCTCTGCGGCTGGAAGTGGGCCACAGCCATGGAGAAGACAGCACCACTGCCACAAAACAAAAGCCCTCTCTTTTGAAGGAGAGCTCAGTTAACAGAAAGACATCTGATATTTGTGGGCCAAAATATTTAATCCTGTCCAGTGGCAATCCCCCGAAATTGATCTGTGGGCTCCGTGCAGTCTCTCAGAATTCCAGAGGTCTTTCACACAGAAATTGGTAAACAGACGCTAACATCTGCATGCAGGTGATGCGTAATCACCACTCATCTTCTCAGCCAGCCCCAACACTTGCCCATCTCGAGAGGGTGAACTATGGCGATGGCTCCGGGTGTGCAGAGCGTAACACGCAGTCAAGGTAGTAAACATTTCCATCTCTTCAAACAGTAATGGTTCTTAGACTTCGGGTATTTGCTACTCTGCTAGTCATCTTAGAATACTTCATAGTTTTTAAAAGAGAAAAAGCCAATATTTATCATATTGTGCTGTAGAAAGCCAGAAGTAAGGGCTGGGGAGATAGCTCAGTGGCACAAGCGCCTGCCCGGCAAGCGAGAGGTCCCGAGTTCGATCCCTGGTACAGAAAACCCAAAGAACAGAAGTAGCGACGTTTCTCCAGGCTCTGGCGCCCTGGTCACACTCATTTCTGCCCCCGCTGCTCTCTGCATTCCCAGCCGCCAGTGACTTCGTTCCGTTCCGTCCTGCTGTGACTCCGATGCATGCGCTTCCACAAAGGAGTCGGACCTGTGGTACTGCTCACTCCTCGTCCAGCTTAACTTTAAGCAGCGTCTTCCAGTTCCATCTTCATTCCTGCACATGACAGGATTCCACTCTTCTTCATGGTCGAATAGTATTTCATTGTTTGTACGCCACACTTCATCTACTTACACCCTGCCAAAGTGTATTTAGCTATTATAAATAGTTCTGCAATAAACATGGAAGTCTCAGTATCTTTTTGGTATAACGATTTCATTTCCTTTAGATATATAACCAGTAGTAGAGTTTCTGAATCATATGGTAGATCTATTTTTAGGTTTTTGAGGAATCTCCATACTGTTTTCCATAATTGCTGTGCTAATTTACATCCCACCAACAGTGTTTAACAGTGTACAGTATAAACAGTTCCTCTTTGTCTGCGCTCTTGCCAGCACATAGCAGCTCTCTGTCTTTAAAAGTAAAACAAAAGCGGAGTCTCACATTTCCTGACTTCCAAACTTGCTGCAAACATACATGATAATCAAGACATGTGCCACACACACACACACACACACA
>NW_004524702.1:2542358-2561748 GCF_000260255.1 Octodon degus
TTGGTGAATTAGATCTAGTTCAATAAGCCTTGGAAAGGATTTTCATAACTTTCTAAAAGAAGGCTTTTCTAAAAGAAAGCTCTTCTAATATCACCAAAGCAGAAAAAATAATAATAACAAAAATGATTTATATAGCTGATTGTGAATTATATTAATTTCTGCATTAAAGTATCATTAATGAAATTTTGCAAAATATACTAGATACAATGTTAATAATACTGTTGTTAGTTCACCTTTCCTTTCTATAACCAAATACCCGCAGGTGGATAACTTATAAAGTAAAAAGCTTATTTTGGGTCACGGTCCTAGCAGTCCAAGAGCGTGGTGCCAGAGTCACTCGGGATCTGGTGAGGGCCTGGTGACAGAAGAGTGGGCATGTGCAGAAGATGGGAGAGACGGCAACCCAGTCTGCTTCATAAAAACCCACTTTTGTGGTAACTAATCCAGTCCTATAATACCTAACTCACCCCCTTGAGGCCTGATCCTGTCTCTGGAACAAAACAGTTCCTATCAGGGCTGCTGCCCTCCACGGCCCAATTATCTCTCGCTGCAGTTCACCTCTTCAATGTATGGTACCAAGCTGCCAGCATGTGGGATTTAGGGGCAGATTGTACCCCAGCCATAAAAAATCTTACTATGTAGTGAATAATTAAAATCAGTAAGAAAACTATCAACACCTAACCTAATATTGAAATAAGTAAAGGACATGAACAGACAATTCACAAACTAAGAAAGAAAATCAAAAACATAAAATGTTCAGATCCATTGATAGTCAAGCAAATTCTAAGTAAAGCACAATGAAATAACTCTTTTAAACTGTTAGACTGGTGAACAATCAAGAGGAGTACAGTATCTATAGCTGGTGACTATGTGGAAAACAGGATCTCATCTACTTCTGGTAGGATTGTGACAGAGTGACTGCACTGAAGGACATCTGATGATAAAATTCTGTCTTTGTCAGCTTCCCATTACTGTAACAAACTACTCAAGATAACCAAAATGCAAAGAGGAAAGGTTCAGTTGGGCCTGTGGTTTTCCAAGTTTCAGTCCATAATTGGTTGACTACAATGCTTTGGAAATGTTAGAAAAGTACAGCATGGTGATGAATGGTAAGTGAATGGTAGAGTAAAGCTGTCGTGGAAGAGAGAGAGAGAGAGAGACAGAGACAGAGACATAGAGACAGAGACAGATGGAAAGAGAGAAAAAGACACAGAGACAGATAATGAGCCAAGTGTCCTATGATGTCCTTTAAAGGCATGTCCTCAGTGACTTAATATCCCCACAAGGCTAACCTGGTAACCTGGTGAAGGCTCCTCCCAGCAGCACCAAGGTGGGCACTAGCCTGTAACACATGGGCCTTAGGAGCCATTCCAGGTCCAGACTACAGCAAAATCAGGTGCCGAGAGTTGTTAGCTTCTCCAAGAAAAATCCTTACAAGAACTCTATCCAAGAAATAATATGAGAGATATTCAAGGGCATATGGAAAATCTTATATGTTATTACAGATTCCAGTAAAAAATTGGAAACAACCTAAGTGTCTCAAATTAGATCAAATGAATAAATGCAACACTGAACGCTGTCTTGCCATGAAAATTGTTCAGAGGGTCTGAGAGTGGAATTGCTGCTTGCTTACTGAGCACTCTTCATCTGTAGAATCTTGCAACGTCTCAGCCCCAGGAGAAGAAGCCAAGCCCCGGAGCCTTGGCAGGGTGGCCTGGAGAGATAAGTGGCTCACAGAGAAGACAGTGTGTGACACAAGTCAAGGGTCAGAAAACTGTGCAGGTGGGTGGGCGCAGCTCCTGGGAGCAGGCTTCTTTCCCTGGCCTTTGTCACACCTGGACACGAGGCGCAGACATTCACACCTGTCTCCAGTGTGTCTGAATATGAAAGTGACGTCAGGAAGAGGTGAGAGGGCTTGGGGAGCTGCAGCCAGAGCCCCCAGATTTAGCCAGCCCCTAAGCCATCCAGACTTCGGGCTACAGACCTGTGTATTTCATTACCATTCGAGCTAAACTGAAAAAGATTTTCTGGAATTTGCCACCTTAGCCCATGTATAGGTGTACTCTATCCTTCTATCTTCTGGGAGGAAAAAGATTTTTTTAAAACACAAGAAAAGAAAAAGAAATCCCAGTAGGCTAAAAATAGGAAATGGCTTTAATTTTCTTCCTCTGTCTTTAAATACTCCACTGTGTTTCCTTTGCCCTGCCCTGGATATCCCAAATAGGCACTGTAGGCTTTTAGGTGTGGATTTGTGTCTGGGTGCCCCCCAAGCTGAATTGAGACTTTGATGTTGATTCAGAGTCCAGTGCTGGGATTAAGGGTGTGAGTGCTACACCTGCCCTAGGACGGGTAGCCTGCTTACAATAGAAGGGACAGAAAGAGCTTTCTTGCCCTCGTGGCTTTTGCTGTCTTTTACCCCCTTCGACTGCAGCCCTCGGCCATGAGTCACCCTGCTTTGGAGGCAGCTGATGATGGACTGACACCTCCACACACTGTGAGATCCATGAGCCTCTCCTCCTGGAACCCTGGCTGCCGGGTGTTCTGTCCCAGCAATAGGCAAAGTACCCAGGACAGAGGATGTGAGCTCAGGTGAGAAAAACAATGGCATCTTCATTTTCACTGAGCTCTGACAACACATGACATCCCACCCAGAAGCAGGACAGCGGAGGTTCCTGGGCTGAGGGCTGTGGCAAACTATAAATGTGTCTTAGTGAGGGGCCACGATCAGATGCCTGCCATCACGGAAGGCTCGACAGCCAGCCGGTCCTCAGGAGCAGAATGGCCCTGTGAATGACACCAGCTAGGTGGGAGATTCCTTGCCTTTTTCTTTCTGCTTTTTCCTCCACCCCACCCTGACCACAGCAGAACTGGAAGACAGATGAAGGGGGTCAGATGACAGCACAGGCAGAGAACAGGCACAGTCAGTGGCTGCCTTTGACAACCAGTGCTCCGTGCTGGGGACAACATGGCCCTGCCTCTGGGCCACAGCCCCAGACTCCCTTCTCATGTCTGTGTCATGGACACTCATTCCACGTCTTTCTTGGGAAACACAACAGAAACTCCAGATGAAGGCAGCGCAGGGGCCACACGCCCTGCAGCGCTGTATTTCAGCTAGAAACGTGTGGCAATTTTCCCTTACACATAGACAAGACAAGATCAGATGGATTTGTTTTCTGAAAGTCACATAAAGATTCCAATAAAAGGGTTCTCACCCTCTACAAATAAAAGTTAAATTCTAAAGGGCAAAGCCTTCCTTTCCATTTTTACCGGTCTTGTTTGTACACGAATCCTTAGAAGAGAATATATTTTTCATCCAAAAAATATATGAATCTTTCAATTCTGAGAAGGGCTGGAAGCAACTCACTTGAAGAAATGTGGCAGAATCACTGGGGCTTTTTGCTGTGCCCTGCTTCTCTCCAAGGGGCTCCATTAGCTCCCAGGTGGTTCTTTGTTTTCTTGGTTTGCTTTTTCTTCTCTCTGTCTCTGTCTCTGTCTCTGTCTCTGTCTCTGTCTCTCTGTCTCTGTCCCTCCCTCCCTCTCTTTTCTTTTTTTCTTTCTTTCTTTCTTTCTTTCTTTCTTTCTTTCTTTCTTTCTTTCTTTCTTTCTTCTTTTTTTTTTTTTACCAGGAACAAACTCAGGACCTTGTTTTTATCAGGCAGGTGCTTGTTTGTGTCAATGAACTATATCCCCAGCCCTGTTTGCATTGTTTTTAAAATGAAGACAGACATGTGAAGGAATTAAGTCTGGAAATGGCCACTCTCTCAACAGTCCCCAACCTTGAAGAAGGGAGGGCATTAATGACATAAAGTGTGCATTTCCCAAACTCAGGAAGCAGGACTTCAGCCTCCACTGGCCCATGTCCGACGCAGAGGGCAGTGAGGCCCATTCGGCATGGCCTGAGTCCTCTAAAACTGCGAGCTAAAGCAAACCTTTCTTGATCTCCCCAGGCATTTGTTACAGTCATGGAACACTGACTAATACATACAAAAACTCAACTATCAAGATCAGTATACCTTACATACGCATATATTTTTTTCATTTTTCATGGTGCTATACCTAATTCAAGAAAAGTAAGAGTCTCTTCCTCTGGTTCAGTCCATCAGTTGGGCCCAGATATTCACCGCAAGCTACAAAGCCAGAGGAGTCTGCAAGAATAAATCTGTCTCAGTTGATAAAAGTTTGGAAAGTGCTTCATAATAGAGAGGACGCAGAATGGAAACACAGACAGGAAAAGAGAAAGTGATGCTGGCAGCTGATAGGAAGGAGGCAGGTCAGGATCCAGGGAAAGGGGAGAGAAAGGCAGACAGGGAGGAGGTCCTCATGCCTCCCTGGACCCAGACCAGCATGCCTGCTGTAAGGAGAAGGGACATGTCAACGGAGGAGGCCCAAAGCTGCTAGAGAGGGAAAAGAAGGAAGTGTTCGTGATGGAATCAGAAGAAGTTTCGGATTGATGAAGTTGTTGGTCTCTGCCTGAGTCTCAATCCCAAGACATATTAACTGCCAGTGTAAGGGAGAAAGCCTGTCTGACCTTAAATTCTGGTGCGACTTTGTCAATAGCCACCCAGCCAATAACTTTACTCGCAAACCAGAAAATGCTCAGTGTTATTATATGTATTTGTACCTTCCAAATGTAAATATTCTACAATATAAAACTGATAGATGTTTTCCTTTAGATTTGAACATCTGCCTTCCTCTTATGCCCCAGATATTTGTACTAAGAAGTTCATATCAAGCCAATATGAGGTCCTCAGTCAAATGATAATTTTCTATGTATGCTATTGATGTAAATTTTCTCTGCAAAATTATATAACTGTTATCTATTTTCATTCTACAAGGATTTAACTACTAGAACATCTATACCTGATAAGAAATAACAGTTCTCTGGCTACCCTTTATATTTCAAGGTGCTTAATACTCATAAAATTTTCATAATTAAGTGTATTGCTCCCAATTAAGTATACTAATGTTGAACTCCCACTTCAGTCCACTCCTGACATTTGTGCCAAGCTTAAAAAGACAGATCTTGGCCCTCAAAATCAACAGGGAAACGTACTAAATCTGGCTTTCCATGTCTTCAATAATAGAGACAAAAATTAACTATACTCGAGTGCCAGATTTTGGCTGTGACACTTGGGACTCCCACCACAGCAGGACCTTGGCAAGGTAATACTGAACCTAAACAATGCTGCCACCTGAGTCTGTCCTGGACCATGTTTCAAGTGCAATAAAGAAGGACATCAGGCATAAGCCTGCCCCAACCTGCAGCCACCACCAGGACCTGGTCCCATCTACAAGCTCAAGGGCCACTGGAAATGTAATTGCCCTGTCCACCAGAAAGTGGGTAAGTCATCCAATCCTCTGCCCTCACAGGAAAACTTGTAGCCAGATCCATCAATACTTGGCCTGCTCAGTCTTGCTGCTGAAGAGGAAAACAGAGCTTGGGGTCCATGGTCCCATTGAGGTATCTTTGTCAGAGCCTCGAGTTTCACTGAACACCTCAGGTGAGACACTCCTTTCTTGTTGACATGGGGGCCACATATAGTGCTTTTCCTGAGCTTTCAGTTTACTGTATTAGATCTACAGTCTCCATGGTGGGAGCTGATGACCAAGCTACATGACCCCTTTAGACAGGGTCCATTCTCTGATGACTCTAGATATTGTTTTTCACTAATTATTTCCTTGTGATCCCAACCTGCCCTACACTTCTCATGAGGAGAAATCTCATCCAAAAGCTGTCTTTCACCTTTCTCCCCAGTGCTGGCCCTACAAACCCAACCTCAATGTGCAGTCAGCTTCTCCCCCTTCCCTTGTCAACCATGTCCTCTGGGACATTTCTAGTCCCTACTTGTGTCACCCATGCTACCCCTGTACTAGTTCATCTCAGGGGTCCCTCAGCCTTCCCCTTCATTTCTCCTTAGAACTGCCCACTCACTGTACAATACTCCTATTCTTTCTATACTTAAAGCTAATGGGTGCTAGCATTTAGCTCAAGATCTCAGGGTTATCAATAATGTGGTTACACCTATTTTGATACACAGTTCATAGATGGTACACTCAAAAAAGGGTAAACTATGCCATAGTCAGTAGATCTAGAGTAATAGAGGCAAATGGCTTTTTGAAGGCCCACCTCACCAAATGTATCCTGGAGCTGCACTGCCTTAGCCTCAGTTCCTTTCCTTAGCTCCAACTAGACTCGGGGCATTTCCCAGCGCACTTACTCGCCTAAGACCCTAGAGCGCAAGCATCAGGAACTAGAAAATCAGTACTCTTCCCCTTGGCCATGGTCAGGATAGAACGACACATTTGGATGATGGGCACCTTCCTGGTTCCTCTCTTGGGTCCCCTAATTACAATAATAACATGTTTATGTTTTTCAACTTTTAAAAAATTTTATACAACCCAGGATCCATGCGATCACTGCCAATGAACTCATAGCGCAGAAACCCCATTACCAGCTTCCACAGAGGCAATTCCCATCATTCCCCTACCCCTGCCATGCCGGTGCCCCTACTCCGCAGGCAGTAGTCTGAGAAAGTCATCATCCCCCATAATCAGAAGATGGGATTGATGGGTTTTCTCTGCCTTAATAAAAAATTCTGAAACTGTCTCATTGCTGTTTATCAATAAAACTTTGAAAAAAAAAATTCTGCTAGGTCATCATGGCTATCAGCCAAGACGGCACAGGCCATCAGAGGACACATACTATGCTCCGCCTTCCTCCTGCTTGGTCAAATTACAACTTCCTACTTGCTTTTCACAATATCCTGTTTCCTTGTTCCCACCTCCTGCCCAATCACCATCTGCCACGTCACGCAGACAGCCCCCTAACGTCCGCCTCCATCCTGGCCCTATATAGCCTTCGTGTCCCCCCCCATCAGAAGCTCCTCCCCTCTCCTTTCCTTCCCCTGCAATAAAAGCCTCTTTTATTTTTTCCCCATAATTTTATTGAGAAACAAATAGCAATGAGACAGTTCAAACCAAATTGGTAGGACAGTTTCAATAATTAACACATTGCGTACATTCTTCCTAGTGGTTAATTGCTGTACAAGATGCGGACATGAGATCCTATTTACAAACACCATTAGAACAGATCCCTCTATTCATCAAGAGAATGTAACTATATATCTACCCTAACCACACGGCCTCTTTCATTTTTCCTGAGTCTGTACTGCACTGGAAAGCCTAATGGTACCCGAGCAAGGCTCTGTACATTTGAGGAAGCACTGTACCACAAGATACACCCCAACCCCTACGCGTGTGTTCTTAAGCTCATAGCAATGGGTAGGTCACCAAGGTAGGAAAGCCACAGCAAATGTAAATACTGATTCAAACAGATTGAGGCCACAGAGCAAGCCCTTAGGGAACGAGCACTAGTGTCACCCAGGACACTGTGGCTGCTGTCTTTGGACAGTGGGATACCCTACCTCAGTGAACAAAAACACCTACAGGAAGCTGCAATAAAAAGAATCAATATTGTAGGAAAGAGGCCAGGCGCCAAAATTTGTGTTTTCTATGGATCTGTTTGTGTAAAGTTCAAGACTTAGAAAGGTAAACTGTGGTGCTACAAGTTCGGAAAGTAGTTGCCTTTCAAGTGGAGTGGAGTGATTGTGAGGGCAAGTGGAGGCTTCTGGGTGGCTGACCTGGGAGGCGGCTGGCGGCGGCTGTCAAGTTGGAACAAAGCAGGGGGCAGCATCCTTTTCTGTGTAGGGATTTTAATAAAAACTTTGAGAGGGAAAAATCATTCATTTGCTCATCCCTCCTTTTTTTTATTTTAAGGAATATCTTGGTCATCAAGGATGGTGATTCTTAAGCAATTTATTACAGAGAATTCAGCAGGCTTTTCTGTGTTTGCTGTTCTATGTCTTCCTTACCACTTGCCTTCCCCTCTCTCTCAGTATCACTCTAAGAATACATCACTTCTGTTCAAAAATACAGTTTGAACAACTAGCCCAATCCTTAGGGTGTGCTGGTGTTGGGCATACCTTCCACTGTGAAACTTCAATTAGTTTAAAAGTAATTGCATTACACCAGTTATTATCTGTGAGTTAAGCTAGGTAATGTGCTTATTACATGCAACAGGGAGGGCTCCTAGTTGTCTGATAATGCTTAGTTTTAGTTTGCCCAATTTGTGGACACTTGTGCAATTACAAAGAAGTTGTACTATGTGCCTTTAATGTAAAAAATTAATTAATGCTTGCAATATTTTGTTTTAATAACTCTAAAGAAGCAATAACAGGCACAGATGACAAGAATATTAATGCAACTTAAAATCATTTACATGTTAAGGAACATTTAAAGTGATATTGTATTTCTGTCATATGCTCAGGGATTTTAATTCAAATCCTGATTTATATGTTATTCAGAACATAAACACTGGTTTTGGAATTAAATCTATATTTTAAGTACTAAAAAATAATTCAAAAGGAGACATTTAGTGTGCCTTTGTTTTCTTTCTCAGGAGACTAGAGAAGGCTTCCGCTTGCTAGCAGCTACGCTGCAGCGCTGATTCAAACTGGAATGCAGGAGGCGGGGAGCTGCAGCCTGCACGGCCTCTGAAGCCCTTCCTGGGCTTGGCGCTGTCAGCTACGCCCGGCAATCACGCTTCTGTTGTTTCAGTGGTCAGGAATTCGTCTAAGCGACCTAGTTATTTCTTGTTCTGAAATTCAAGCAGCAGTCTGTATATTTTTTTCTAGAGTGACAATTTCTTCTTTTTCATTTGTTTTCAACCAATTAAAAATAGTTACATTATAGCATGAAGATATTCAAAATAAGAGCTACAAGACTACCTGTTTAGTCCATCCCTGGTGCTACAACAAAATAGGCCTGATAATTTGAAAACTATACAAAAAACCCAGCAGAAATGTATTTTTTACGGTTCCAAAGGGTGGGCAATCCAAGGTGGGGGCACCACCAGACTGTCTTAAGGAGACTTCTTGCTGTGTCCCCATGGCAGAAGGGCTGCCACAGCCTCCTCCCCCTCCCCCTCCTCCCCCTCCTCCTCCTCCGCACACAGCAGGAGGGCGCCTGGCTTCCTTCCTTCACACACTTTAGGAGCACAAGAGTCCTGTGGTCTCACTGTGTGTTTTTATTTTCTTTGTTTGTTTGTTTGTAGTACCGGAAATGGAACTTGGGCAGGAGCTTAAGCGGCTGAGCTATATGCCCAGCCCCTCATTGCATTCCTTTTTTTTTTTTTTTTTTGTTTATAGTACATAATACTTGCAAACTTTGTGGGGAACTTTTGTACATGTACATAATACATTTTTTTTTTTTTTTTAATGTATTTGGTGCAGCTCCTCCTGTTTTCAGCCTCCCCAGCGCTGGGACGTGCCCAGGGGCAGGGCCAGTGTGGCACGTGGCTGGGATCCAACCCTGCCCCTGTGCTTGCCTAAGCAGGAGCTTAGTCCCGCGGTTGCAAGAGGGATTACTGTAAATATCAACATGAATGCTGGCGACACTCAAGACACAGGACTGTTAGCACTGTTTTAGTTTGAACAATTTTGTAGTTTCTTTAATTAACTTTTTTTTTTGACAGAACCGGGGATTGAACTCAGGACCTTGCGCTTGCCAGGGAAGCACTTATTCCACTGAGCCATCTCCCCGGCCCCTAATTAATATACTTTTTAAAAAACAAAAGCTTTTTGCGTTTGTAGTTTGCAGCGAAACCAAGAGGTGAGCACAGCGAGTTCTCTCAGCCCTGTCTGCACACAGGCACAGCCTCCCCCAGCGTTCGCATCCTGCCCCGCAGCGTTACCTCCGCCGCAGCTGTGGATTTCGACCGTAGCTCTGGTTCTCACTTGGCACTTTCGGTGCCTGAAAAATGCTCTGTGCCCTGCCTGTTCTTTCTAATCTCTGGGGAGTGCTTACCTTTTTACTGCCTGCATGATTTGCCTCTTCTTTTTCACAGTTGAAATCGTGCAGCATGTAGCCTTTTCACTCAGCTTCGCTCGCTTAGTAGTGTGCGTCCATGGCGTCTCCGTGTCCTTTCGAGGATCCACGTCTCGTTTCTTTCATTGATGAATGAGATTGCGATAACACTGCTAAAGGGCATGTTAGCTGCGTCCAAGTTTTGAGACTGAATGAAGTCTCCAGTTCATTTGGGTAAACAGCAAGCAGACGCCTGGTGGATTGTATGGCAAAAGCATGTCTAGTTTTGCAAGAAACTGCCGACCTCCCTTTCACGCCATTTCACGTTCTCAGCAGCACAAGTGAGTTTCTCGTTCTCTACATCTTCCCCAGTGTTTGGCATTGCAGTTTGGATTTTGGCCATTGTGACAGGCTTGTAGCGGGGTCTTACTGTAATCCGAAATCCCCTAATGATGCACGATGCTACCTATCTTCTAATGGCACTTGCCACCTGCGAATCTTCTTTGGTGAGGTCCCTGTTTATGTCTTTGCCGACTTTTTAATTGGATTGTTCATTTCCTATGAGACTCAATAATGTCTGCATATTGTGGATAGCAGTCTTGTCGGGTATGTCTTTTGTAAATATTTACTCACGGTCTATGGCTTGTGCTCTCACTTCCTTGATACTAAGTTCTGTAAAACAGAAGTGAATTTTTTAAAAAATTATGGATATTTCATCTTTTTATTTAAAAAAGCGATTTAAATACAATTACTTTGGCTCTCTGTTCCGAAGGAGGCCTATGTATATGTGTATGTGCTCCTCTGGTTCCCCAAATGTATTCTGAAGCAGTGCTACACCTTTCTCCTGTGATGTCCCTGGGGCGGGCACCGTGCGTGCTATTGTGGAGCGAACTATGGCAGGGAGCAACATCAAGGGCTCAGCCTGGTGCTCGGCCCTTAACTCACTATTCGAGTCACGTGGCCTTGGGATTCGTAGGCCTCGTTTACTAGTTTAGTCCTGAGTTTTGAAACTTGCCCATCTCTCAGGTTGTTGGGAGAGTATGATTTAGAGAGTCCAAGAGATCTATAATCATGTCTCCTATTTCATGTCTGATATTAATAATTTGTGTCTTCTCTTTTTGTTTCTTAGCCTGGCATGAGGCTTATTGGTGTTATCAATCTTTTCAGAGAACTAACATATTTTTGGGGGAGCAGTTTGCACTGCAATCTCACTTCCCTGCAGGATCTGAAAGAGTTATCTTTTCAGTTTGTTCAGCTGTTTGTTAAAACAAAGGTCTGACTTCCAAGCTGTTTGCATGTGGGCCTGGAAGCCAGAAGTCTTTTTAGCTTGTCTTTATAAAAACTTCTCTGACCTAAATCTGGAGATTCTGAATTTCTTAATAGGTTGGAAGATTTAAAGTTAAGAGTTTTATTTCTTGTTTTGTTTTGATTCTGAGACAGAGTTTTGCTATGCAGTTTAGGCTGGTCTTGAACTCACTATAGAGCTGAGGCTGGCCTTGAACTTAGGCAGTCCCCCTGCCTCAGCCTCCTGAGAGCTGGCATTATAGGTGTGTGCCACCATGCCCAGCTAAGAGCCTTTTTTAACAACTACATCTTGGTGATAGTTTTAAATGATTGTATGATGAAGGCCAAGTTGGTCTTCAAGCTTTCCATTAAGGTGAAAATAATTCTATTTCGATATTTAGGATAAATGAAATACAGCAAAAAGAATGGATTGGACATTTTTATATATAATTTGCCCAAGTGTACAATTAATTTACAAATTTAGCTGCCAGCTGCCACCTGTGTTCTAACTTACTGGTTATGGTAGTCCTTGGATGGGTGAATCGGGGCTGAGAACAAAGTCTTGGCCGGCGACCCTTGCGTTATGGTTAAAACAGTTCTGTGGCTGGGAGCTCAGTTATTACTCCACACTAAGAGGACAAACTAGACTGGTCTTGGTGGGTGCACAGGCACATCGCTGACTCTCAGGGGCTGGGGAGATGGCTCAGTAGAATAAGTGCTTGCCTGGCAAGCACAAGGGCCTGAGTTCAATCCCTGGTTCTGAAAAAACAAACAAACAAACAAACCTGAACTGCAAAGGCTGGGGCTCATTTACCACTGTTAGAGGCACACATTCCTGGGCATGCTGAGCAATGGCATGGGGCAGGAAGGGGACAGCCTTTACTAAACCATGTCCATCCTTTGAGACAGTCACCATCACCGTGCTAGGGCATGTGACACACTAAGACAAAAGCACATAGGTCCCTTTAGCTCTTTCTGCTGTCCCTCTAAATACTTACTGGTAAATTGTAGGCACTTTCCATTATCTGATTTCCTGTTTTTAAGATGGAAATATTAACTATGAACAGTGATCAACAGGCTTGATGAGGTAACATGTTGAATTCCTTAAACTGTAACACGGTCAATAAAAAGTGCTTATTTGGACCTCATAGGGTGTGAATTCCGGCAGTTTCCAGGCATTTGCAGGAATTGTTAAGCAAGTAGAGGGCATGCCTCTATTCCCCAGTAATGATATGCTTCATTATGCCATATCTACATTTAGAGGAAGTGAACTGAAGTTCCAGGAAACTCACGAGGCAAAACTAGGCTTATGTGTTGAGTTCACTCCTGAGGGTCTAGTTGTTCGTGAAAATCACACTAGCATAATTTCATAATACTATGTGATGTTTGTTTTAAAGGTCTTACATTCCAAAATTAGCTTTTATAATAAAAATGATAGTCAATCTAGTATAATGACGTGTTAATTAGCACACATCATAATTATCGAATTTTTACACACAGCTTGCCAAGAAAAGAATGTGCATATGTACATAAATGATGGCTTAATGTATAGTCTTAGAATATGGAATAATAAAAAACAGCAATAGGCATACTGTCTACGCCGCTGAACCTGAGAAAGACATTTCTCAACACCTGCAGAAGAAATTACACTAAATCAGACTACGCTAAGAAAAGGAGAAGGTAACTAAGCAACCCTGAAAAGCTCAAAGGAGAACAGCTGTAAGAGGAAAGCCCTACACTCATCTGCGAATGCATATTCATGAGCACAGCTAAGATCTTCAGGAACTCGAAGCACCTAGGAAGTCAGAGTCCTGAGCCCTGAGCCGGCGACGGCGCCCTGACGGGCCTGCGGGTCACACGCTCTGGGCGCTGTCGGTTACCTCTTCGCTGGCAGGCCTCCTGGCTCGGCCGCTCATCACGGCCAGCAACAGTGCGCTTACGAACCTGGTCAGCACTCATGCAGCCACTTGGTGGTGACTATTAGTAACTGTGCTGTGCACTCCAGTGAAAAGAAAGCCGAGCTTTTTGAGGTTCACCACGTGTTCCCACACCTGTCATGAGGCTGCTGTATTCCCAATGATTAGAAATGCTTACCCACATCTGTGCGCTTTTAGAGAAACACATACTCTCGCGCTCTCGGTTTTTGGTGCTTTTAGCTGGCTTGTGTGAGCCCCTGTTTCTGCTTTTTCCAGTGCTGGTGTTTGAACTGAGAGCTCGACACAGGCGTGGCAAGCGCACTGCCACTGAGCTACATCCCCACCTTGGGTCACATGCTTCAGCCCGGGAACACTTAAATCTTCTCCTTCCAGGTGTTTTTAATTCTCCTATATTGATGCAGACGATGATGTATTCATAAGTTAGCTCCCCTCAAAAGATCCCTGATCTGGGGTTGGCGAGATAGCTCAGTGGACTAAAGCGCCTGCTTGGCAAGCTCAGGCACGCACGGGGCTGCAGTTCGATCCCTGGCACACATGCCGTGGCGGCCCTGCCCCCAGGGTGGGCTGAGCTGGCCACAAAAAGGAAAAAAAAGATCCCTGATCTGAAATAACTGACAACTTATGCGGCATAAATATTTCCAATGTCAAAGTTCCAAGAATCAACAGCTAGCTCCACAAATTATTGAATATTTAACAACAAGAGCTGATGCTCAGACAAAATCCAGCTCCAGCCATGTAAATAAAACGCTCATCGCTTCTTGCACAACTTGCAAGTGCGTTTTCGCCAACTGCTCTCTCGGGCACACCACCACAGGGCTCCTCCAGCTGTGGCCTAGACGATCAGAACACATTTCAGCGCGGAGACAATTATGGGCGAAAATCGTTCCCTCCGTGAATCCCGGCAGAGGCAAAGCTAAGTAAGCCAATTTGCTGAATTACTTTGAACCAAGGATTCACTGCATCACGGATGATTTCCTACTCGCCAGGAAATGTAATAGCGCCAAGACACCAAGTGCTATTTGTTTTTTGCCTCCAGTGTCGACTAAATGGAATGGATATTCAATAAGCTGTACTAAGCCGAAGAGCACATTTTGGAAACGGTGTGGGGACACACCGCCAACATTAATGTCATGGGGAATTATGGGTGTGAACACTTTCTACTACTGCACAAAGA
Organism: Octodon degus; assembly: GCF_000260255.1. NCBI lineage: Eukaryota > Metazoa > Chordata > Mammalia > Rodentia > Octodontidae > Octodon > Octodon degus. Next base: position 2,556,618 of record NW_004524702.1, read on the forward strand.
TGCTCCTGCTGTAAATGTTCAGTGGCATAAACAATGCCTGCACTTACGTGCGTTTTACTCTCAGAAGCTCAAGTCCTGAAAGGCTGTTGATATTTTCAATGTCAGTATTTTGGAGGGCAACGTTTTTTTCTGATTTGTTAGGATTCCTCTTATTTCAGCATGAACCTATCAAGGAAAATGACCAAAAGTTAAAAGATTTGAAATATGGCTGGGGAAAAAAACAGAACTCTTGAATTGGTTCTTCTGCAAACAAAGCCCAGGGCTCTCCTGTTGTATCAGGTGGAGCGGCAGGCAGAAGGCCGGAACTTTGATTCTCCCCACCAAATCATCGTGACTTTAAGTCCTGGGGCCAGAGAGCATGACAGGAAATTAAACCCGGGCCTCTTCTTTCCTCTCCTTCTGCCCCACCCAAAAGGATATTGGAGCTTGAAATTGTGCAATGACTCCTTTGCCTTCCTTCTTAGTTTTGGCCTGGGTTTTCCTAAGGATTATATTAAAATTACCCAAAGGATATTGGCATCAGAGTTTGAATGAGGTGGGAAATGGTTATATTTGGATCTTAATGTCCTGTAAGGCCACTGCACTAAAGGATTAGCCACCGGCCTGGAACGGTAACCGAAAGGTGGCTGAACCTCCTGGAGCTGGGATCTAGGGGAAGACAGGCAGGCCACTAAGGCCCTGGGGCCTCGCCCTTCTCTCTTCTTGCTTCCCAGCTGCTCAGAGGGAGCGAGCTTCCTCAGTCACATGGTCCTGCTCTGATGTGCAGAGAGGCAGAGCCAAATGACCATGGGCTAGAGCCTGTGAAAATGAGTCACGAAAAAATTTTCCTTTTGAAATGAGTATCTCAGGTATTTTGTTACAGAGAAAGCAAGCTGAGTTACGGGATTATTTCAAAGGTTCTATTTTAATCACATTTTGATACGGCTGTTTGGCTCTGCTGTACTGGTGTAAAACTGTTCACACCCACACCCACCTTCCGAAAGATGGGACCACAAACCTGGAATGGAGGTGGCGGCGTCTCACATCTCTCTCTGTGCCCCTTGATCCTCCGACCTGCGGTGCTGATCCTACTACCCACACCTGCTTCTTTCCTACTTTCTTCCCCTGCAGTGGTGTCAGGAGTGTGGGTGACAGGCACCCGTCCCAGTGGTAGAAAGTTCATCAACTTGCGACCTCGTCACTGACCTCACTACCTACGCCAAATTTCATGCTTCCCCTTAAGTGAGCACAAAACGAGTGTCTTCCTTGGGTCTTCCAGGGAGCAACCTCCCAGACCGAGGTGAACGTTCAGGAGTGCCCTGCGACCCACACCCGGGAAAGGGGAGACAGAGGCACGAGACAGAGTTTGAGCTGTGGTGTGGGTGCAGCAGCTTGAGCTACACAGAATTCAGAGCAGAAACGGCTTGACAGAACCATCCCACCCCAGCATGGCTGGTCCTTCGTACTCCTAGCATCGTGAGACGGGAGCCTTCCCTGGAAGGGCATGACCTTGGTACAAGGGCTCCTTAGAGCAGATGTGCTCCCGGCACGACTAACGTGGAAGGTATCTCCGAAGCACTCACTGCAGTTGGGGCAACGAGTCCTTCCCTGAAAGGGGATGTGGGCACCACCTGCTAGTGTCCACTGCAATGTGTCCTCACCACGAAGGATGTCATCGTTTGCATGCCTTGGTTATTTTGACCATAGGAGGCTACCTAGCAACACACTAAACACTGTTCTAAACTGGTGCTGGAGCTCAATAATATCAAGCAGGCAAAAGTAAGTAAACATCAACACAAATATCTCACCTTATACAAAAATGAACTCATAGAGGCTATAGACTTATATGCAATTTCAAAACCCATTAAGTTTTAGGAGAAATCTTTGAGACCTCAGGTAAGACAAAGAATTCTTAAACCTGAGAGGGACAACAGGAAATGGGTCTTTGGTAACTGGGAAGGGAATCTTGAGATGGAGGGAGGCAGGACATGTACTTACACTCTGCAATGGATGTAATCGTTATGTACTTAAAATACATACTAATAAAAAATAAATATATTTTTAGAAAGAATTACTGGACTTGATACAAAAGCATAAACCATCACATAGCCAATAAACTGGATTTCTCTTTTTTTCTGAGACAAGATCTCTATTTGGTGCACGCTGCTCTTGAACTCAGCTATCCTGCCTCAGTGTCCCAAGTGCTGGGACTACAGGCACGCACCACCAGGGGAGCTTTCCCTGAAAGGGCAATAAGCTGGACGTCATCAAATTAAAAACTTCTGCTTGAAGATGGTAAGACAAACACCTGCAGAAAATATTTGCAAAGCACATATCTGACAATGGGCCAATATCTATAGAATACAAATAATTTTCAAAGCTTAAGTTAGAAAATGGGCAAAATACGTAAGCATATACATCATTGAAAAGGATGTACAGACAGCAAACACAGCGGTGAGATGTGCAACACTACTGGCCATCAGCAAACACTGGACGGCGCCCTGTCAGGTGGCTACAGCACACACCCGAGGCCACCCCACAGCTGAGGCAGGGTGTGGCGCAGAAGCATCAGTCACAGCCTGCTGCTCGGAGCATACAGCAGCTCAGGCCCTCATGGTTCGGTACTTTTTGCACTTCTGAAGCCTTTTGTTGTTAGTATGTGTCTGCAGCACATAACGCTTACACTCCTGTGTGGAGCTGGAACGTGGATGCAACACACCCTGATCCTTTTTTCATCCATTTCTCCCTTTTCATCCTTCCTCTCCATCTCTTGGTCCCCTTCCTATTTGAGAACGATCTCTCTCCTCCTTCCTATTACCTATCTTTTATTTTGCTCTTTATTTCTATTTTGAGTTCCTCATATAAAAGAAACCACATCATTAAAGGTTGTGCAATCTGGCTTATTTGCCATTAGGGTCTGAGGGTGCATCCATTTTCCTACAAATGACTCAAATTTATCTTTTCGCAGAGTAGTACTCCCCTGTATGTTAATGCCATATCTGCTTCATCTGAAGTGGACATACAGGCTGCTTTCAAGACTGTTCTTTGGGCCACAGCTCTGGGGCACAGCATGTGGAGCAAGAGATACACTTTCCTAAGAGGTCAAAGTAACTGATGGCTATCTCCCAATCCAAACACTGCTTAGCTAGGTAACTGGTCAGCACGTCTTCAGAAGGAAGATTTGGAGGCGGATGGTGAGGTTGGCTTGAGATACGCATGAAGGGCACGACCAAAATGCAAGAAGGCAGCAGTGGAGGAGGAGACCTGGTCCACGCCATGGCTGAAGTTGGCTGCTCTCAAGGTGCACATTACAGGCAGCTACTTTCCTTGTTTTAAGAAGATACAGTCCAAGCACTCAGGATGGCTGGGTAGATGGCCCAGTCCCATGGGGACTTCTTGGCACAGTCAAGGACAGCTCTTTCATCTACTGCAAGACGAAGCACGAGCCAAGGATGTCAAGTCCCAAAGCGTAGGCACCACTGTCAATTTCCAGATAAAATCTGCACTGAATCAATGATCCCCTTTTTATTGTGCAGCCTCCCCAGGCATTAGGAGAACAAGTTCTGGCCCTACAAAGACCTCCGAGGGTATACGCTGGTCAGCCCAACTCTGTTTACTGTTGCAGGAATTAGTTGCCGCCATATCTTAGGGATGTTACTGGGCTCGGCACTACTTGGTACTGGGCTATGTTTCAGGTAGGAAAGTTCCCAGTAAGGAGGCTGGCTAAAAAGATGAAGAGCCCTCAGCCTAGATGTGCTCTGACAAGCAGAGATTACCAAAAGCTCGATTCTACAGACACACTCCCAGTCTGGCAACACCATGGTTTCTTACCAGAGTGTTTTGTACATGGCTGGGTTTCCCTAACATATCCTATGAATTAGATCATGTAACAGTAAAGTTACTTCTCTGCTCCAGATCAAAAGTGGCTCCCCTGCCTCTGACAGAAGATATCATCCTTACTTCTGAGGGATTTCTGGCATAGTTGGAAGGATAATCTATAACGTTGACTAAAACGTTCAAACAGTTACACAGGCCAATAATTTGAGTGACCAGTGGGTGACAGAGGTGTCCCAGATCTACAAGGGGATGAGAGGAGAAAAGAGGTGAGGGTGAGGGGAGTGAGTCAGGGACAGTGCTGTGATTTGAATGTGTCCCCCACAGTCCAGCGCTGGAAATCTGATCCCAAGGCAGTTGTGTCAGTTGTCAATTGCCGGGCCTAACGGGAGGCGTGTGGGTACAGGGGACACCACCTCCATGGGCTGATGAGTGGCTCCGTGGTCACAGAATACGCTTCCTATAAGGGAGGCCCTCGGCCCTGTGACTGTTTTCTGCCGTCTGCCAGAAGATGAGACATTAGCAGGCGATCCCTACCTTACTCCTCATCACCTCCACGGCTGTGAGAAGTGACTTTGTGTCCGTACAGTGTAGGTGCCTGGAGACAGGCGCGTCATTTCAACCTGCCCTGACTCTGTACTATACACAGCAAAGTTAGATAGAAATTAATATACAGTCGGAGAGCTGGGCTCTCAGGGAAGTCAATATAAAAAAATAAAGAATTGTAGATGCACCTGAGAAAGGCCACGTCTCAAGATAAAGACGCAATGGTCAGGCTTACCGTCTCCCTAGGAGATAAAAAGTAACTTGGAATTATAGTGCACTAGGCACCGGCGGGTCCAGAGGTCCAGCCAGGCGCCCAGGTAGGTGACAGAGCACCGGGCCTTCCCTCCCCAGCTGCCTTTGTTCTTTCCACGTACCCTTGCATTTCTCTACAGGGTCAGGCCGGCTAAGTGGTCGTATCCGTAATCCATATTTGCACCAGGCTGGTGGCAACTTGGCCCACGCCGTGACCCTACCCCAGACAAACAGCCCCCCTGGCCACCCGCGGACCCCATCCTGGAATCCAGGCGCGGCTCTGCTTCTCCTTGCTGCCCAGGAAACGCTCCTAAATCCCCGTCCCCGACTGCCCTCCTGACGCGGGCCCGAAGGCAGAAGGCAGGTCGCGGCAAGCGCCCGCTCCTCTCGTCCTCCCTTCCGCGCCGGTGGGCCGGGGCTGGCTCGGGCCGGGCACCTGGCGCCGGCGGACGGGCTGGTGCTGCCGGGGTACGCCCACCACCCTCGCGAGGGAAGGCGCGCCCCGCGGAGAGCCGCGCCC
>NW_004524702.1:2561908-2593474 GCF_000260255.1 Octodon degus
GCGCCCGGCCGGTTCAGTCGGCCTGACAGCCGGCTTCCAGACGCGGCCGGAGGCTCTCGCGGCCATGGCTGCGGAGGAGGAGGTGGACTCGGCGGACGCCAGCCAGGGGTGAGGACGGCGTGGTCCGCGCGGGAGGCGCTGGGACGGCGCGGCGGGACGGGGCCGGGGCTGGGGCGTGCGGGGCGCGGGCTGGGAGGGGGCGTCGCGGGGCGCCGGCCTGCGCCTCTGCCTGGTGCTCCCGCGGTTAGCGGTCGTGGCTCTCGTGGGGAAGCGCGCGCGCGCGCGTGTGTGCGTGTGTCCCGGAGGCCGCAACGCGCAGCAGACGCCGGGCTGGAGGGCAGCCGTGTACGTGGAGCGCCTCGATGTACCACCAGGCTGAGTTTGTTTGTTTTCTTTCTGTAACTGACCTTGAGCGCTCGGAGAGGAGGACCAGATAATTGGTGGAAAAAAATTACTCCCGTGCAGCTCGCTGCTGTACTTTTCACGGCTAGTAATTGATACTGAAAGCAAACCCCTGAGCTGCTCCCTCCTGCTGGAAGTAATTTGGCGCTGGAAAAGTGGTGCTAAGAACCGTGACCTAAATGCTAGACGCTGGGCTGTGACGAAACAGGTGTTTGGTGGGAAGATGACGAGGAGAGTTGCGAAATGCCAGAGCCTGGTTCCGAGTTTTGTTTCTGTGCTGAGTGGGGCCACTGTTCTGGTTGTTGATAAACTTCCTTATTAGCTAAGGTGAGCTGTTCAATGTCCTGGGCTGACAAATAGGAACCCAGCTGGTCCTCGTGTGCCCATCGGGTGAGTCATCGCGTGTTTGGCTCTGAGATTACGGGCGGTGGACTCTTTTCGTCGTGTTGTGGAGCCTGGAGACCTGGACACAGTGGTGGTCTTATGGCTTAGGGTCGTGGCTGAAGATCGCAGAGGGCACCCTGTAAGAAGTCACCAGCAGCCAGCCAGCGCGGCCCTGCACAGGTGGCCTCCCTGTGTTCTTGGCGGGCTCAGTGTGCAGGGTGGGGTGGCCTGCACTGTATCAGGCAGCCCCACAGACAAGGTGAAGCTCCGCTCCTGCTGGGGGTTCCCATGACCATATTCAAGCTAAGGCACAACTAGGTGTGGTCGGTGTCAGCGTTCCAGCCACCACCATGTGGCAGGGCTGGGTCAGACCCTCCCTCCACCCCCGGAGGCATCTACCCCAAGCTTCTGCCGCTTTTTACTTGGATTTGGACTCCTGTTCTGCTCTTGTTCTGAGTGAAGTTCCCTAGTCATATGACAGGGAGGCCTCAGCTGGAGCCAGGTGGGTCTCCACAGCGAGGTGTGAGGAGATCCGAGGCAGGACGCCCAGGAAGTGATCAGTGTCGGGTAAGATCTTCAGGGTACAGCCCCAGAGACTGAATCCTGATTTTATAGAGACAAAGACAGATCAGACACACAAACGTCTGTGTACTCTTGTGCTTCCTCACTCCTGCTGTGTGACTCCTGGTCCACCTAGGACTTTGTCAGCAAGAAGACCAATGCCAGAGCAGTGCCGCAAGTGTGAACCAGAAGACTTCAGTACCTCTTCTCTTGGTAATTTGTTCGGTCTGTGGTGTTGTCTTACTAGTACCTAAAACCAGATTGATACTGCTGGGAAGGTGACACTGACAGAGGAGACAAGTGTGAAATAGTCGCCCGACAGCTTTTTGCAGCCTCTTATTCTTGCCTGTCCCTTGGGGCTCTTGAAGCCAGGCACTTGGGGAGTCACTCTGCTCTGCGTGCCCCACCCTGCTGAGTTGCAGCCCAGTGTGACATTGGTGGAGTGGATGGCTGTGAATGGCTGTGAGGTTGGTCCAGAGAACGATTGCCAACTGAGTTGGGAGGAGAGTTGCCACAGCGCTGCTCATGTGTAGGGCGAACCACAAAATAGCTGGTTTGCAGTGGTGTGCTGGACTTGGTTGGTCCTGGGAAGCCATTGTCAAAGCGTGACCCATTTCACAATTAAAAGGGGTAAGATGTAGCTCAATGAGCAAACCCTGAGTTCAGTCCATAGTACTTGAAAAAATTAAAATCAGTGCTTTTTGTTTTTTTCAGCTCTTAACCTTCTTGGGTCCTTTCCAGTGTTGTACACTGTAATAATAGGAACTTCTTTGCCATTTTGTTAATTAGTCATTTTTGCTTTTATAACATTTGCTTCTTAACTTACCTGAGACCAACTTTTGGTTGCTTTTCGTAGGTTCTGTTCTTTTAACTATTTTTTAAATGTAGCCATTTTCTGAGATCGTATTTTTTTCGTGCTTTTTCTTTTATTTCATATTGAAATGATACTAAAAGCACTGTTCTTTCCTTGAACTTCCCTATATTTATTAGGGCAGTTATATTCTCCTGGTCTTCCAGGGTAACAACAGTCATGTTACTGACTCCTCTCGCCCCCTCTGTTGCCCTGAATGCTGGCTCTGGTATCCAGCACAGTGGGTGCTGAGGTGGACCCCCTTTAGGGCCCCGCTGTCACCCAGGAGCCTCTTGCTTTGCACTCTTCTCCCTGCTCCCTGATGGTGATGTGTAGTGACACGCTTTCCTCCTGCCTTGTTTATCAACTAGCTTTTGTTTCCAAGGGGACATCCTTGTTTATAGCGCAGACACACACACCGGGGCCTTATTGTGTGTCCCCACTCGGACTGTGGCTCCACATGTGTCCACAGCCTGACTTCAGGCTCTGGGGTGTTCCTTCCCCATCCTACACTGGACCATAGCTGTTTCTTAGACACACTCCTCACCCTCCTTCGTTTCCCCATAGCCTGGTTCACACTGTTGTCTTGCTTCAAAGCAGATGGTGGCCTTCCTTCTGTAAAGGTCTGTGATGTTTTCCTAAACTTTATTGCACCTAAATTAATGTTTCCTAATATAGTTATTTGCATATTTGTTTTTCCAGTTTGGTTGCCACACATTTTGCCTTACCCAAATGCCTTGTAGACCCTAATGGGGCTTTATAAATAGTAATAATCAATAACTTTTTATAAAACACTTCAACCAATAGAAATTTATGCTGACACAAGCAGTAAAAATCAGAAATCTAGACTCTGCGGTTCTCAGGTGTGTGAATTAAATTTCATCTTCAGATATTCAGAAAACTTTGCCTCTGAATAAGACAGTCAGGACCTTGAGCTTTAATTGTGCTGGAGAGGATGAGACCAGGATTCTATTTCTTGACCTTAGATGAACCAGCCCTGCCTCCCTCTTCTTCCTGCTCTCGGATGCTGCTCATAGGCCAGCAGACGCAAACTTTGTCCTGTGACAAAGAGCTTGTAAAGTCCAGTGCCGTCCACTTAATTAAAAATAACAGGATAGTAGGTTTCAGAATGACAGATGTCTCTGAGTGAGTCCTTAAAGGCTGGGCACATATTATGTATAATGACAATTGTGAACCTATAATTCATTTTAAAATAGCCTTGACTAATCATTAGATTTTTAGTTTAGTCCTTACCATTCCCCACTCCTGTTGTGAATTGTACATAATTATATTTACTAAAATAATTGCTCAGTTTGAGACCCAGGATTTTTAGTTTTATTTTCTTTATTCTCAGCAGATAAGTTTATTTTAAAAGTAGCACAAAGAGAGGTTCCTCTGCCTTGGTTAGCAGTGTAAATCTAAAGTAGACAGGTGGCTGCTTCAAGTTTGCTAAGGGGAGAGAGAGGTCCTCTGTCTGGCTGCTGAGGGGTCTGTTACCTTGTGAGGAGGCTGGGAAGCAGTGGAGAAAAGTACCAGGAGGGGCTGGAGGCCTGGTAATTAGTGTGTCATGGTGCACTCAAGGGGCTGCGTTGTCATTCATTCGATGGTCAGTGATAACATGAGCCATTTCAGTATCAGTTATCTAAAATAAAATGTTGTCAGTCATTTATAGTTACATGAAACATAGTCTGTTTTTCCCCTTTCCCAAGAATAAGGTTTAAGAAGCCGGTTCCCAAAAAAGAAGGGCTTTAATTGTGTTACAGTTTTCAGTTTGGAAGTTTTCAGCCATTCATTGGTTGAGGAATTATTTCAGAGGAATATATATATATATATATATATATATATATATTTTTGCGAAGCGCTTATGCCACTGAGCCATCTCCCTGAAGTATGTATATTCTTACCTCTTAAGAATTAATTAATTTAGATCTTTACCAAAAAAATTAAAACTAAATGGTTTTTAAAAATGAGATTGAATTCTGTGCTGAGGTTAGTTTATAGAAAATGGCAACAAACAATTATTTTCTCTAGAAAAAATTGTATCAGAATAGTGATGTAGATTATTTTAAACAACATTGTAACATATTGAAATTCTCTTTACTTATAACCTAATTAGAAATGTTATTATAAGTGGCCAAGAGTATGTAGAAATTGGCTGGATTTCTGTATATTTTCTTCAGAATACTTTGAAACCTCTTTCACTATTTCACAATATTTATAGATTGTGTAATCCAGGTTTAGTAATAGTATAGATAATCAAGTGCCTCAGAGAAGAAATCAAGATTACCAGGAAAAGTAAATGTTAATGGCATGGGTTACGGGTGTTAATAATGGGCGGGTAGAGAGAGAGGGTGAGAGAGAGAGAGAACAGACACAGAGAGACAGAGACAGACTGAGAGAAAGCCAGAGATAGAGACAGAGAAAGCAAGAGAGACAGAGACAGAGAGTAAGGGAAAAAAGACAAAACTGGTATCCACCCCTCAACCCAGGATAATTAAAATCAGATTCAGGGCTGTGGCTGTAACTCAGTGGTAGAATGCTTGTTTGCCTAGTGTCACAAAAAGGAGATTCTTAGATAAATATGTTCTGTTAATATATGGGGTCCTTCTTGGCTTTCTTTAATTTGTACTTCTTTTGTGGTCTTTTAAAGCTTTCCTTACTGAAAGTCTGTTCACTAAAATTTTCTCACTTTCCCCACAGGGATTATAGAGCAGGAAGGCTTTCATTCGTTCTTGTATCAGTGCTCAGCCCTTGCTACCAGGGCAGTGCCTGACTGACGGAGCTGTGCGGAGAAGCCCCCAGCGTGCGTGCGTGCGTGCGTGCGTGCGTGCCTTCCTGGTTTTACAGACCTTTACTTTGAGGAACTGCAGTCCCTGTGGCGCATGCAGTCCTCGGTCTCTTCTGAAGTCCGGCTCTTGGCAGTGGGTGCTGATTGCTTAGAGAAGTTAGGTTTGCTTTTCTGTTTCTTTTCCAATGCTGTGAGGAGGGAGGCCTCTGTCCAGTGTACTGCTCCACAGCGAGGGCATGTGAGTATTTACCTTAAACTCTGTGACCTCGTGAGCCCTAACCTTCCACAGCGCAAGCCGGGGAGGCCACACAGCATCATTTGGCATGGAAGGGTCACGGGTCTCTTCAGAGGTGAGGGGAACTCACCCAAAGACAGGGTATAGGGATGAATGGGTAAGTTTAGGGTTTGAAGCAATAGAGGTGGCAAGATCAGGTGTGTGAACAAAGGGCAATCAACTAAAGGTTGAAAACAGACCTGCTTTTCACTCCTGGGTGTAGCAGTCAGTCCCACAGGTAGTTCTAAGACAGAAACCAAAGCTGGTTTGCATGACACATTTTTCCTTGTGTTAAAGTAGACCTGGACAGCAGCATTGTTAGCACTCGGGGAAATGTGTCATCATTACAGTTCTAGAAAGAAGGAAAATAATTTACTGTATTTTGTTAAATGCAGAGTTTTTTTTAAAGCTAAATATGCTTTAGAAAAACCCTATGGCCAGGGAGATGGCTCAGTAGAATAAGCACATCCCTGGCAGGCGAACGCCCTGAGTTTAATCCCCAGTTCTGCCAAAAAGAAAAGCCCCAATTTGGGAAACTATTGTCTGCTTTGATGGAGAGGCTGCCATGAAACCTCGAGGAAAGTTGGGGCTTCTTGTGTGTGATAGAAGAGCTCTCTGTGGGCTGGGAGATAGCTTGGCGGTCTAAGTGCCTCCTGGCAAGCATAATGACTTGGGTTCGATCCCTGGCACCGCATGCCGTGCCAGCCCAAAACTGGGTGTGGTGTCGCATGCCTGTAATCCCAATGCTGGACAGGCTTGGACAGGAGGATCACTGTGAGTCCAAGCTGTGTAGCAAGATCCAAATAAATAAAAGATTTTTTTTAAAAAAAGCCCTCAGTGTCGGTATCATGCTCAAGATTTCCAAACTCTAGGTCAGGCCAGTCCTTAAGAGGCAAAACGAGGGATGGGCCATCCTGTCCTTTGAGGATGGTGTTGAGTAAAGGGTGTGCTGGGGTAGGTACAATCCCTGTATCAAAAGCTGGGTGATAACTTTTTAAACTCTGGTACCTTGAGCATAGTAAATATTCAGAGCCTGAATTATTTTTTTAATAAAGTATTTTTCTTAAAAGACTGAGACAGATTGCACTATGTTTTCTTTGCCCCAACTTGCCTGTGTTGTTAGTTGGGGCCATAGTAGACACCGTTCAGTTCACTGTATTAATTTTTCACCTGACCTCCAATTCTGCCTGGCAGCACGCCGTGCTGTGGTTAGAGGGACATTTGCTGAAGAAATGGGCAGGACTGGATCTAGGTGGTCTCGCTGGGATGAGCTCCTGCTTTTGTCAGATTGAGGCCGGGTACATGCCAAAGACTAAACAACGATCTCTCAGGACCTTCCTTCGGCTCAGTGACAGTTTACTTTATGAAACTCCGAGGTATTGAGATCCTTTCATTGTAATTGCCTGTTAACTGCTTTTCTCAATAATTAGACACTTGCAGAATGAATAGAAGCTGAACCACTGATGCCTGGAGTTGGGTTTCCTAGATAATATGACCTGTAGCAAGGGCTGGACCTCGCCTCGGCTTCCGAGTCAGGGATTGTGTCTCAGGAAGAGTGAGGTGTTCTGGGCAGAGGGTGAGGATGGGCAACGCCACGGAGATGTGGGCATCTCGGGGTGCTGAGAGAACAGGTGCCCAGGAGCCGTAGCATGCCCAGGAGCCGCACTGCGGAGGACCCTGGCAGCCCCTGAGCAGTGCGAGCTCCGAGCAGCAGTGGGTGGGCAGCGCCTGGGCGCCTCCAGGAGCAAGCCCAGGAGGAGGCACCGCCGTGCTCAGAACCAGTGCCAGGTGTCCGACCCATGTCACTTCCTGGCTGTGTTCTCTTGGACCTGGGAACCTCAGCTTTCGTGTCTGTGAGATGGAGGTCTAGAGCAGGAATCCCCTGGCCTGTACAGTAAGTGGCTTAGTCATCCGGCAAACATGATCTATAACCCCCGAGAGAAACCGCAGGGGAAGGAAGACGCGTAGGGCAGCCCACAGCCTCGGGAGCCGGGTGCTGGCAACTGCTCGGTAACTAAGGGGGCTTCTCCTCTCCCGCCATCCTTACCACTGTTACTGTGGGTATCGGAGCACCGAGTCCCAGGCGTGGGAACCCCTGTGACTGTACCTTCTTTCTGCCCGCCCTGCCTGGTTTGCGCTGCAGCGTTCCTGGCCATCTGCTTGTCTCTGTTACCATCACCAGTGCCTTGGTTCAAGCCCTGAAGTCTGATCTGGAATCTCCGGCCTCCCCGAGCTGTCCCCGCCCACTGCCCAGATTTGTGACCTGTCCTCAGTGCTTGGCTGTCTGTGACATTCTCTTCATCTGCCCTTTGCTGGAACCGAAAGCCATTTTATTATTCTGCCCGCCGTTGACCAGCTCAGACTATACACAGACGGCTCCCTTTCGTTAGACGTATACTACTCTTTCTGATCGCACTGGAAACTTTTTTATGGAGAGCTTTGACAAAGCCTCACTTCTGTGAGCCCCCAGGCCACGTATCTCATGCTGCTGAGAAGCCCGCATTCGAGTGGACCTGCTCAGGGTCTTGCATCTCATTTGCACTGGCACCCTGGCCGACGTCGCCCCACCTGGGGAACGCCTTCTGTTGTCCTTCTCGTTTCTTAGCCTTTCCTTAGGATGCAGATGCTGAAGACGAGGTGAACTTTGACATCTGTGCGAAGGCACACAGGCTGACGTGAGGGTCTGTGTCCCTGAACTCGTCACAAGGCTTTGCCCACGGGGGCCACCTTTATCACCTGCAGCTGACATCACACAGACAGGTCCCTCTGCTGCTTTTCTTCTGACCCTGATGCATAACAGTCGAAGTTTTGACTCACCTGTGTGCATTTGTCTTTTGTGCTCTAGGTCAGGATGGCTAGCAGGCTGGCTTCCCACCTGGTGCCCAACATCTCCACTGCTCCTTAAAGAAGCTGAAGAGAAAATGTTAAAATGTAAGGCTTTCTTCTCACTTACCTGGACTGTTGGCTGAAATCGATCCGATAGATCACCTTGCCCTGAAGCTGGAGATGAGGTTCTGTGACATGTTAGTTGTTGCCGCGAGAATTCTTTCCTCTAACATGCTGTCAGTAGGTGGCAAAACCAGGGCGGGGCTTTGTTACAGTCTTAAACTAGGAAGGACCATAGGGGACTTTGTGTGTGGGCTATAGTTACCAGCGTTTACATGTTATAAGTTAAAATCGAATAACTGAAAATATGGTAATGTATTTATTTATTTGAAAATAATAGTAAAACTCATTACAAGTTATTTTAACCTAGTATTTATTTTAAATAACATGTTTATGAATTAAAATATGTATATGTATGTATTCCAAACAAAATGTACTGAGAGAAATAACATGTTTACGTGTCGCAGAGCTCTTTAGTGTCTGGCTTAATATAAGTCAGGTGGGTTGTGTCTGTTTCCACCTTCCGTGTCTTGGCTAATCACTTATCACGTGATCTCTGGAAAACTCCACTGTACACCCAATAGCCTAAGAGTGGAAAGGAAAATAGAGCTTTAGTATTGTTATAAAAATAGGTTTGACCTCAGAAGATCTCAAGGACCGCACACACACACACACACACACACACACACACTCACTGTGTCCACAAGCTGTGTACCTAGCACAGATTCTAGGTACCCTGAGGCCTTGCACAGTAGAACAGGTACTAGGCTGGAACCAGGTAACCTGGATTCGGCCCAGATCTCCACCAGCCCAGGAGCCCTGTGTCCTGGTTCTTACCTGTAAGGAAGTAGAATAGTCCTTGGGATTCTTTCTGCCTCCACATTTTAGCGTTCTTTAATTCTACATTTACACTGGTGTGGAGACTTTAAATTAAAATTTCTTTTAGGCACTGACATTTATCTGAACTCTCAGGCACTTGCAGGTATCTGTGGGTGTGGTTCTAAGCTGTGTTGTTCAGCATCCAGTTTAGTTCTGTGGATGCAGTCCCGAGGTGTGGGTTGAGTAATGCCACGCTCACACATGGCTATTTTGCACATGCAGGTAGCTATCTGTTCACCCTGTGTTTATCCTCTCCCATAAATGTATCTTCTTGTCTGTATGTATGCTGATTCAGGATTAGGTGACTGTACCTAGGTATGTACCCAGGAAGGGTAACTAGCCATCTTGTATTCGTCATCAATAGGAAAATGAATTTCTTCTTACTCCCTAGAGCTGGGTAATATAGCTTTCCACAAAACTGACAAAGCTGCTAATGTTGTTTACAAAACAATAAAGGTCTTGTGAGGAAGTGAGAAGGCACTGAGATGCTCAGTTCATGCTTTTGGGATAGCTCCCCACCCGTGTGTTTGGGATGAAACAAGGGCAAGAGCTGGCCCTGCGAGGCACCACCCAGGCGAGTGGGGGTCTAGCGCAGCAGCCGCAGTGCAGCAGAGGGGCTCGCGCCGCGGTGCAGACCTTCATGGGACTTCGCAGGCCCGTGATCAAGTGCTAAAGTGATGCAGCTTGGAGCAGCGCCCACTTGCTTCCCGTTCCGGACGCTCAGCTTTCCCCACACGCAGGCACACAGGCTTGTTAATATTCTGAATGAGTTCTGGTGTCCTCTTTAGTGCTTCTGTGTACATGCGGACCTGAGATGGTTTCTTTGATTAAAAGGCAGAAACAGCTGGTTCCCGTGTCTGGCTCGGGTGGGTGGATATACACAGATGACTCAGGGCTGTATCTGAGGGAGGTTTTCAGCTGTGTCGTGGCTTGTGTTCAGATGTCCCCTCAGCGCCTCCTGTGGTCAGAGGCGGCTGGAGCGAGAGGGTGTGACTGCGTGGGGCCGCGCAGGGAACAAGGGCGTGTGAGTACGAAATCAGAGTCCACTGGTTGGTTCTGCACCGCCCTAACGCCTGTAGCCTAGATAAAGGAGGCGGACGATACTGTGCCGGCCCCCTGTTGCTTTTGCTGTCCTGTGGGGCATGGCCTGTTCTCTGCAGAGGCCCTTTGCCAGGGCACCCTGCATTGAGGCAGTTCATGACCGACTGAAACCTCTCCAGACTGCGCTAAGTAAACCTTTCCCCCTTTAAGGTTGGCTGCCAGGTGTTTTGTCGTCTTAGCAATGAGAAAAGTAACCATGGCAGGTTGATAATGTCATGATAAAGAATTTCAAGTTTCCTTGCCTCTTTGGGTAATTTGGAGTATTGTGCATTGAGACAAATGGCATTAAATGCAAGTTAAGAATTTTGATCTATGAAATTGTGATTATTTGCATTTTCTGGGTGATGGTTGGACTTGAATTTGGGCTACCTAGTACCTCATGCCGACTGGTTCCTACCTTATCTATTGCTTTTTTATACTAAGCTTTGCAGTGACTTATGGCTTCAGTTGTGTGTAGTGTGCATACCATCACTCTTTCCCTCCACTCCTGACAGCGCTTCAGGATTCCTTCAGTCTTTAGTACTTAATTCATTGAGTGTTCTGTATTCTTTGTTCCTGGCTGCAAAGCTAGAGACTTGGACTAGTGCATCCAGGAGCCACTGAGTCCAGCTCCAGGCACTAACTCCCTCATGTGTACAGTGGGATGACATCAAGCAGTGACAACTTACCAAAGACGTTGGCCACAGGGCTTGACGCTTGTCTGAGATGGATTTTCCTGCTTAGACAGAGAACATGGTCATTTAGAATTGCTTAATTCAGTAACATATTAGACTCCTTTTTGGGGGGCTGACGTAATAAAGGCTAAAGTCATATGAATAGATACCATGTGGTTTTCAGAGTATTACTTTTTAGTTGCTTTGATCATTTCCTCAGAAGTTGTGAAGCTAAGTAGAATTTCTTCTTTGTTTTTATTAGGTGTCCCTTGCATTTACCAGAAAGAACCTGTTCTTATATCTAATGGAAATAAAATATGGACGCTGAAGTTCTCTGAGAATATTTCAAATAAGACTCCACTTATCCTCCTCCATGGTTTCGGAGGAGGCCTTGGACTGTGGGCACTGAATTTTGGAGCTCTTTCTACTGACAGGCCCGTCTATGCTTTTGACCTGTTGGGCTTTGGACGGAGCAGTAGACCCAGATTTGACAGCGATGCGGAGGAAGCGGAGAATCAGTTTGTGGAATCCATCGAGGAGTGGAGGTGTGCGCTGGGGCTGGACAGGATGATCCTGCTTGGACACAACCTGGGGGGCTTCTTGGCTGCTGCCTACTCACTGAAGTACCCGCTGAGGTAGGTGGTGGTGGTGGGAGAGCAGAATCGGGGCTGTGGCCCCCACGCTGTCACCCTGGTTTCCTATCACGTGGGCATTAGCAACTGCCTTCTAGGATAGTCATTCTCTTTGAGGACCTGTGGACAGAGGGCCACGACCCGTGTGGCCAGTTTCCTAGCTGAAATGATGGTATCAGGTTTTAAATTGCTACACACTGATAGGTTTGATAATGGCCTGTATGCTTGTTATTTAAATTACATGAAATTTAATCCATAATTTAAAATTATAACTCAAATATAGTGTGGTATTGTTCATTGTTATTATCATCATTAAACCTGTTTCTGTCAGGCTTTTACTACCTCTTCTAAATAACAGTAAGCTGTTCTGGAAACCAGAAGGTTGGAGGTCAGATGATCTAGGCCAGTGGTGGCGAACCTATGGCACGCATGCCCCAGCAGGCTGTTTGTGTCTGGGCAAGTAGCTTGGCAGTCTAAGTGCCTGCCTGGCAAATGCAAGGATCCACGTTTGTTCCCCAGTACCGCATGCCGTGAAAGCCCCAGAACCCCGGGTGTGGTGGTGCGCCCCTGTGACCCCAGCCCTGGGGGGCTGAGACAGGAGGATCACTGAGTCCAAGCTGTGTAGCAAGACCCTGTACCAACTACGCAATTCTTATTTATCTTTATTTACTTTTTTTAAGAAAGCTATGTTGAGGGCGAGCAAGCCTCAGGTGGTGGTCGTGCTCCTGGTCCCCTGAGCCGGGCGGCACCATGTCGTGGACCTCGCACTCAGCACGCGGCGCAGGAGCCGGCTCCCGCTCCATCCTGTGGCACAGCTGTTTCTCCACAGGGACGTGATCTGAATTTCAGCATTCTTAGCTGGTTTTTCTGGAGAGACCCTCGTTCGTTCTGAGCCAGGCAGCAATTGTCTTGTCAACTAGCAGGCCTGTTTTTTTGAAAAGCGCTCCAGTCATCTTCTCCTGGCTGGCATTCTAGGGTGATTCCCATGCCTTGTGCCTTGCTGTTAGTGACCAGCCCCTAGCTGTGTGTGTGAAGAGGAACTGGAATGGGTGCCTTCTGGCGTAAGACCTCAGAGCTGCTCGCGAGCACTGCCTCCCTTCAGTTGCTTTTCTGAATCAGGGTTTACTGTGCTTGCCCCGTGAAGTTGATGTCTGGGGCTCTCTCTGGCCTTGTGACGTGGGCCCCTGCGGCATGGGCTGGACCCTGGTGACCTAACCTGAAGTCTTGGCAACCTGACCCTTTGTAGCCATCTGCTGATGACGTCAGGCTACAGGAAGAGAGGCCAGCAGTGTTGGGGAAGCTCCTCGGGTCCAGAGGGACCTGTTCATGCAAGAGAATAGTGCAAAGGGCCTAACCCGGGGAGGAATGCTGCCTGCACTGACTGCAGTTTAGAGAGTGGCTCCCCAGGGTTTGAGCCAGCACTAGGGGTAACCCTTGAGAACTGCCCCCAAATGGGAATAATAGGTGGATAGGAGGAAGCTTGGATGAGTAGTGTGTCTCAATTCCTCTGGTTGCCACCAAAATACTGTACTGTACACAGCCCATGGGACATGCTTCTGTATTCTTAGCCTGTCTGCACGCCCCCCTGTGTCTTAAGTGAATGGAGCCAGGAGAAAAAAACCCAACATGGTTTGATTGGTTGGGACTTGGTTACATAAAATTGAAATTATTAACGCAAGTTAATTTCAACACAGTGACATTCTCTGAATTTGCCACTATCCCAGCCACTGTCATACAGAGGTGTGTGTTCACACTGTAGGGACCCACCCTGGGGAGGTGGGGAGGTCTGGCTTTGGCACTCTTCTGGCACTCCACTGCAGCTGCTGCTGTCACCAGACAACCTCGGTCTCTGGGGCGTCTCAGTGCCCTGCAAGGTGCGGCAAGCAGGAGAGCAGTACCTGCGCTGACTGCTGCCTGCTCTCCCCCTGACTTGGGCGGCAGGCATGTGGCTTCTGCACCCAGGAGGTAGAATGAAGCTTAGCATTCAGGTGGAGGTGTTGGGGAAGGAGGCTGGAGGGCGGCAGCCCCCGGAGGTGCCCCAGGACACAGACGGGACAGCGGGAGGTGCTCTGGGCAGCGCGACAGGAATCCCACAGGTCCTGACGGGGCGGGTGCCCAGGTGGCTGTGGGCAGAGGTGCTGTGAGCTCGTTGGGACTCAGGGAGCACACCCCCTGTCCTGCTTCCTAGGACAAGCTGGATGTCCCATCATGAGACGCCCCCCGGAGGTTACTGTGCTGCTCACAGGCAGAGGGCAACTCCCTGGGGCGTAAAGAGCATTGGCTGTAAGGCGAGCACCAGGGAGATGGCTCATCCTGGCAAGTGCAAGGGCCTCAGTTCAATCACCGGTTCTGCCAAAAAAACACCAAGTAAGGCTAAGCAGCAGGAGCAGGGCAGCCAAGGGCAACCTCGCGTTCCTCCAGCTCTGTGCTCCCTGGTTTTTCTCAGAACTTTTTCCCTTTGGTCCCTACTGCTCAGAACCCTGTACCACGACTATCAATGTCTTATAGGCATTCACTGTCAACTGGGGAAAAGGGGATCGCAGAAACTTGTGACTAAAGAGGTCTATCCCAGTTGCAGCAGAGTAGGCCAGCTGTCCTGATACCAGGTTTCTGGTCACTTGAACTGAGTGCATTGGAGACTGGGCTGCCAGGGTCTGTCTTCCGATCCACAGGCTGGGGCTGGACAGCTCCTTCCGGGGCTGGGTGGGGAGGTCCTGAGGTCGTAGCCCCAGGCCTTCTCTTCCAGTGGTGCAGGAACATCTGGGCTGACTTCTCCGTGCTGTGCCACCTTTGGACGCAGACCAGAGTCCTTCCTGCCTTCTTTGCTTTTCTGTCCTTGTTCTTAGAGCTCCCTGGTACCTTTTGGTTCTTGGAGAGGTTAGCTGGGGCCGACAGAACCTCACAAAGGTCTACATGCCTACCTGGCTCCAGCATGTCACCTGCATCCCCCCCTGCACCTCAGCAGAGGGGATGAGGGGTGGTCCTTGTCATTAAAAGCAGTAAAAGCCCCTTTCACAGTCTCTTTCCTGTACAGTCTTAGCAGATACTTTCATGTAAGGCTTTTCAGCTGGGAAGTGCACCAGGCATACAGAATTCTCCTGTTGGCCTCTGCACAGGGATGCCCTTGCTGTGCACCCAGAGCACAGGGCTAGAATGGCTGAGAGTGGCTTGGTGAGCCTTGCCATCCTGCTGCTGGGATGTGCCCAGGCAAGAGGCCAGCTCAGTGGCTTGCTCTGTCCATTGCATGCTGGCGGAGGAAGACTGGGTTTCGGCCCTGGTTCTGCGCCGCCTTGTGGTGTGTCTGGGCGTGGCTCAGTCTCAGCTTCCTTCCCATTGGCGAGGGAAGACTGCACCGAGGTCTCCAGTGCTGTAGAGCTCTGTGCTCTGGGTGTGGTCTCAAGCTTTCTGTTTGAAAAAATGCCAAGTAAAAAAATTTCTCATTAGTAACTTAGTTTCATATGTGTTGACAAAAAGAATACACTGATTTAATAAAGCAACGATACCACCAGCACACACTCCCCTTTTTACCTCTCTCTCTCAGGGACGACTTAGCAGCGGGCCTTTGGAGTCGCTGGCTAACACTGTGCTCGGCACAGACTCTTTGTGGTGTGCAAAGGCACGATGCAGCTCTGTGGCAGTTCTGGGTTTTCATCATCGAGAACAAGATTCATATGATGGGAAAACTAAAAAATACTAATGGTATGAGACCATGCTACATGAAGCTGGAGTGAGGCCTTTGCTAGCAAGGAAGGACTCTGCCCAGGACGGGGAGCTGCATGTCCCGAGGTCGTGGTCGCAGCAGGAAGGGTGCGCCATCTCACCAGCCTCCAGCCTCCCCCACTGGCAGGGGTGTGTCCAGCCTGTTTGAGCAGTCCTTATTCAGTTTGTGGAAAGGGTCTTTAAAGTCCTCTTGAACCCACAGTAAGTCCGACTTCTCTCATTGTTTAGCCTGATTGATTTAGAGGAGCTTGTTGGCAGGACCTGAGGCTATTTTCTGAGTACCGTGCTTGATCACACGCATTTCTGCACTTCGAACCCTGCGATACACAGGACTTGGTTGTTCCTGAGCGGCTGGTGGTCTGCGTCAACTGCTGGAGCGTGGCTTAGATAGAAAGCAGCCTTTCTGCAGAAGCATTTCTGCACTCCGCTTCCCACCCTTTTTCTCGTCCACAGTGGAATGTACTAAAATAAAGACCTCTGTACCACGCGCACTCAGTGCTGCTGGGTCCCAAGACTGCAGAGTGAGCACGCCGTGGCCTGCTGAGCTGCCTTCTCCTCACCATCAGCGCTTTCAGGGTGGTTCCTTCTGCCTTTGATGAGCCCTGGCAGTTTCTTACAGCCCGAGGGTGACTGCAGTGAGCCTCCATCTGTTCTGTCCCCACAGGGTCAGCCACCTCATCTTAGTGGAGCCCTGGGGTTTTCCTGAACGCCCGGACCTTGCTGATCAAGACAGACCAATTCCCGTTTGGATCAGAGCCTTGGGAGCAGCACTGACCCCCTTTAACCCACTGGCTGGCCTCAGGATTGCAGGCCCCTTCGGTGAGTGCCCGTCCTAGGAGGGCAGTTAGCACCTGGGGTGCGGGTTCCCTGTGGTCTCTGGTGGGGCTACTGTGCTGTAAGTTGGTTGAGAGAATTGCAAAGGCTGCTCCAACACAGGTAGGTGACTGCCTTTGCCCATCACCATTGCCAATCAAAACTTTTTTTAGAAAACATCCTGTGCCCTTGCTTTTTCTGTCCTCATCTAATAAGTACCGGGCCTTGCACAAGGTTGAGAAAAACCAGCTGTCGCAAAGGGCAATCTTAGCACAGCAGAGAGGCTGCCAAGGGCTGAGGCCAAGGTGCGTCAGTCGTTTAGGGTCTGAGAAGAGCCAGGAACAGAGCAGAGTGTCTTCGGGATGTGCACCTGAGCCCAGGCCCGAGGCACGGAGCCACGTGTCCCACGATGACTGCTGGCAACCTTCAGGAGCGTCTGGCTGAATGATGGTGGGCACACCAAGCTGGGAGCCTGTGGAGGTCACAGGCGAGTCTTTCTTTCTGCATGATGACAGTGTGGTGGGAAAGGAAAGCCACCTTCCCACAGGTATTGGGCACTCTTGCCAGGTGGATGTGTATAGGCGTACTTTCCTTGTCCGATTTGGAGGTGCCAGTGTTGAGTCTCTGCCTCTCAGTCTGTGGCCTTGGAAATTTCTTTCCCCGTGGCTGCCAGGGGTAAAGGCCCGAGCGTCAGCTTCCACTTCTGACCCTATCAGCTAGGAGTGGCCAGTGGCAGGTCCCAGAAACCTGAGTGGGGGCCTCCCTAGGCCTGTGGCCACCTGGAACTGGTGCTTCCCTCAGTGGCTTTGGGAGCCAGCTCTCCTGTGCGGGCCAGGCCTCATCTGTGTCCTCTTGACCTCTTCCCTCATGCCTGCTGGGTGGTTGCCAAGGCATCCAGCCCCTCAAAAGCATCACCTGGATCTGGAAGGAAGGGGAGCCGAGAAACCATCCTCCCTCCCCTGCTCCTCCCGGGACGGCAGCCCCAGTGGAGCTGTGCCCTGGTGCACCTGTGCACCCCAGCTGTGCAGATCTCTGTGACTGGCCACTCAGGGCTGGGCCAGCCTTGGGGGTCACTGCTGCCTGCTGCAGTGCGGGGAAGCCAGGGCTCAGTGAGAACAGCACAGCCGAGCCAGGATGCACGTGGAGGTCATGGCCTGGGAGGGGCTGGTTCTGTCCCCTCCCCGTGCCTGTGCCGCCTCAGAGAGCTCCTTCAGAGCCCTCGGACATTCAAGTGGGTTCTGCCGCATCCCCTGGCTGCCGCAACAGGCAGGGCAAGGAAGGAGGCAGACAGGAGGAGCTGCTGGTGTCCTAGAGAGACACTCGCGCTGTTCTCCCGTGGAAGCCTCTGGGTGCCGATTGACTTCGTAGAAAGCTGGTTTGCTGTCATTTGGAGGAGAGAACAAGTGAACACATTGCCTTCATGAGTAGCTTATGCCACTCACTGTTTAGACTTTGTTTTCCTAAAATATAGGTCTTAGAAAGCTGGCGGTTTTGAGCTCCTGACGCACAACTGTAAGTCAGTCTACCGCATTCTTCACTTCCTGCGTCCCTGTTCCATGGGGAACTGAGAGCAGCTTCAGGAGGGGGTTCCCGCCCGGAACACCCAGCGAGCGAGCGAGCGAGCGAGCACATGCCCCGTGCTTCGCTCTCCGTGGTGGAGGACCGGCAGCTCATTGTCACTTACAGCTTCCGTGTTTGTGTCTCCTGCTGAGCAGGTCTGAGTCTAGTGCAGCGTCTGAGGCCTGATTTCAAGCGGAAGTACTCTTCGATGTTTGAAGACGACACTGTGGCGGAGTACATTTACCACTGTAACGTGCAGACCCCCAGGTGAGCCACAGGGCCTCAACATACTGTGTTGCTTTCAACTTTCCTTTTTTGGAAATGTGTTGGTAGCCGGGGCTTTCGTCAGTAGTTGTTTCAGTTACTTTTCTCTCATTGCTGGGCCAAATACCTGACACCTAAAATGAAGGAAGGAAAGGTTTATTTAGCTCGCAGTTAATGAAGGCTTCAGTCCATACTCGGCTGGCTCCATGGCAGAGGGCAGCAGCCCATGGTAGTGGAAGACAGCAGACTGCAAAAGCCAAAAGGGAGGAGGAGCGGGCTGCAGCTGCAGTACTCAGGCTGTCCGCCCAGGGCAGGGGCAGCCCTCACACCCGTAATCCCAGCATTGGATCATGAATTAATCACAAACTCCACAAGCCGCCCCTTGACTACATGAGGCTTCGGGGGACAGCTGGACACAAACCACAACAGTACTTAAAAAGAACAGATGTCTAATACTGCTTTTTTAAAAACTTGGAGTCCCATGTATGCTAGGCATGCTATATCCCCAGCCTTTGTCATTTTTTATTTTGAGACAAGAGCTCACTGATTTGCCTGCATGGCTTTGCACCTGTGCTTCTCCTGCCTCAGCCTCCCTACTGGCTGGGATTGCAGGTGTGCACTGTACCCAGAGTGTGTACATTTTCGTAATTACCCATCTATTCATAGAGTACCCACAGTAGGAAACTCTGTGCTGGGTTTTAAGGGGGGCTGGGGAGAGTAGGATGTGCACTCTTCGCCTGAAGTATTCATGGGTGAGGTCTTAGGAATCTCTAAGAGGCGGCCCTAGTGGGAACAGAGAAGCGTGGAGCGGTGTCTCCCCTGCAGTCCAAATCCACAGCGGAGGGGCTCCAATGAGCAAATGAAGTAGGCAGAGAACCTTCCTGAACCGCAGCTGCCGAGCAGTGAGGGCCTGGGCCATGTGGCTACAGGGGTGTGGACAGAGGGGTGAGCAGGGTGAGGGCCAAGCGTGGCTGTGCACAGCCCTGACCGCAGGTGCTGAGTGGAGCAGGATGGTCCTGCGGTCCAGGGAGGATCGGCAGGAGGGCGGGAACAGCCTGGGTGCTGGGTGCAGGGCGCAGGGCGCTGGGCGCTGGGCGCTGGGCCCCGGGCCCCGGCACTGTTATGATTCTGGAGCTGGTTCCAAGCGCTGTGCAGAGTGCTGTTTGGATGCTGCCTCTGACATGCACTGCGGGTGTTGCAAGTGTAGGCTGCTGGTCATGGTCCACACCTCACGCCACGGACTCCCTGCCTGCTCCCACAGTCTCCTTCCTGAACTGCTGGCGGGCTCCGCTGCGCTGCCTCTCTTTTCCTCATACCTGCGCCCCTGCATTCCTGAGGTGTTGCCTCTCCGTGCTGAGGCTCACTCTGTCCTGTAAGAGTGACCGAGAGCGGCCCCTCCTGGGTGGGAGAGCTCAGGCTTCCAGCTGCTTTCAGCTTGGTAAAGTCAGGAGCTGATGCCCAAGCCTGCAAAAGTTGCCTTCTTATATCAGACTGAAAAACACACTTCACTCTCCTCAAAAACAGGGAAACTGCCTATTTCTTTACTTAGTTTTTGGTACCGGGCATCAAACTCAGGACCTTGTGCTTGCCAGGCAGGCGCTTATGCCGCTTATGCTGTCTCCCTGGCCCAAAGTGAAGCAGTTTAATCATTTGGTAAGAGAATCACAATAGCGTGTTTTGGTTTAGAAGAAGAGAACTTTGCCAGCCAACTAGTGTGCTCAGCCTTGCTTCCCCGACCCTGGCTGAGATTTCCTCCGCCTGCCGCGTCCTGGGTGCTTTCTGTCTCCTGAGGCTCCCCTGACCCTAGAGCAGCTGAGCAGGGCACGCTTCGAAAGGGGGACAGCAGCGCCATCTCCCAGCAGTCACAGGGTGCTTTTTCTCTTTCCCTGAAGTGGCGAGACTGCCTTCAAGAACATGACCATCCCCTATGGCTGGGCAAAAAGGCCCATGCTTCTGCGCATCGGGAAGCTGCACCCTGACGTGCCTGTGACCGTCATCTTCGGGGCCCGCTCCTGCATCGATGGCAACTCCGGCAGCAGCATCCAGTCCCTGCGGCCGCAGTCCTACGTGAAGACCATCGTAAGTGTGCAGGGGTGCGGCAGTGACCCCTGCTGTGCTGCCCCTGGTGAGGTCTCCTCCTCGTCTCGCATCCTGCAGCCTCAGTGGGCACCTGCAGGTGGGGCAGGTGGGGCAGGTGGGGCGGGTAGGGCGGGGCCTGAGCCGCAGGTGCCCAGGCCCAGCAAAGCCCTCGCCCAGTGGGGAGAGGCTGCCAGGTGGCCCCCTCGGCACAGCACACCTGTTCAGCTCTGTGGCCCTGCTCCACAGCGGTCACTGGAGCCCGGCTTTTGCATGCCGAAGCTTCAGTAAGATTCAGTAGTTTGCTTATTCTCAGATCTTTTTGCTAGAAGCTCTCAGCAGCGTCTGTATGTCGGTCTCGCCACTCTTTCATCTTGGGGTTTCATGTAAGCGTAGCAGCAGCTCTGTTGACTCTGGCAGCTTGTGTAACTTGCTGCCTTGTGGATGCGCTTACTGACCACTGCCCTGTCCCTGCCAGGCCATCCTCGGGGCTGGGCACTACGTGTACGCGGATCAGCCAGAGGAGTTCAACCAGAAGGTGAAGGAGATCTGCGGTTCCGTGGACTGAGGGACACCCTGGCCCAGCGCCCGGAGACGGCACAGCTCTGCGTGGCCAGAGCGTGTGACACGGCCAGCGCAGACGGCCACCTCCCACTGTGCCTTGCGCCTGGTGCCCGCGGGGAGGCACTGCACATGTACACCAGCCAGTGCCTTCTAGAAGAATGGGTCTCCTCTCCGCATACAACCGAAAGACAGGAGTCTCCAAATTTAGTAACTTTAAATAAAAGGTTGTTTGTCCCTCTGCTACACTGAAAAATTGTACTTTCTTAACCAAGATTGTTTTTCCTTTTTACCTAACTCTGCTAGTCAAGTACTTCTCATACTGCAGTATATTTTGCCAGTTTAAAGAAACGATCTCTGGCTTTCTTGTGCCGCACCTTGAAGGGTGCACCTTACTTTCTTTGCGTGTGTTTGTCATGTCTTGTGACTGATGCAGTTAATCCAAATGTGCTTTTATGGGAAAAAGTGTCAGTCATTCGGAGCCCTTCGCTGTTGGAGTGGGGTGACAGCCAGGCTTCTGGGTGGAGGGTGGGCACGGCCAGGGCAGGAGCCGCTCTGGGCCCCTCTGCTCCGTGCCCAGCTGCCGCATCAGCGCGGGTCCGCATGTTCTGGTGCTCGCTCCTGACACTCGGGCCCGCAGCAGCGAGGCTCCTGGGTGCCTTCTACGGCACCGCCCTGCACTTCTGACAGATAGGACACTGCCTGTGGCACAGAGAGCCACAGCTACCAATGGCTCCCTTTGCTTGTCCCACTAAATGTTAATCTGTTCCAGTAGCCAGTGGCACAGGAAGTGGCCCAGGTCTCCTCCCTTACAGGGAGGGGAAGACTGACCTTTTAGAAGCCAAGTTATATGTTTTCTTAAAAACGTCACTCTTGTATATGGGTGCTAAAAATTGGATTACATTTTTACCACTAAAATATGAAGGGAGCTAGCACTGGGTTTGTTTTTTATCGAGTACTGTGTTGATTAAATCATTGACATACTTGAAGTTATATTCCAGACATTCTACCATGTTGATTGAACTATTTGACAGTAATTACCATCAAGTATAGCACTCTTAGCAGTTTTGAAACGAAGACTTTGAAACTGTGAAAACTCTCCCTGTGGTGAAGGCTGCTGCAGAAGCGCTGTACAGACGAGAATGGAGTGGGACTGTCCTGGTGAGACGCCTGCCTTCTGTCATGTTACCTTGCTTATCTGGGGAAAAGGCGGGCTCCATAAATAAAACCCGTGAATTAGATCAAATAATGCTTCGTGGCTTGGGTTATTGCCGTGCTAAAATGGCTAGGAAAGGCACTCGTTGTCTTCCTGGTAGTGACGTGTACGACCTTCAGCGAGCGGCCAGAAAGACTGGGTGTCTTGTCTTCTACACGTGGGCTCCTCGCCAAGAATAGGCCTGTTCTCCGGAGGCCTGCACAGGCGCTTCCCGAGGAGCAGCGCTTCGCCCACTTGGTGCCCACGGGCAGTGTGAGATGCGCCTGTGGCCTTTGCTTCCTAGTCTGCCGCAGTCAGACCTGAGAGTGGCCTGGGTCACTTGAGTGGTGTCTCTGTCCCTGTGTGTGTGACACTCTCTTAATTAGTGGTTGCTGGGTGCCTGGCAGTTTCTCCTGCACTGAAGGGTTCAGTGTGGGAAGCTTGGTCCCAGCCCCTGAGGGAAGAAGGTTCTGGGTTCACTCGGTGAGTGGGGTCTCCGGCCCCAGTGAGGGTGCCCGGTGACTCGGGAGAAGGATGTGCCTAGACTCCCAGTGAAACTCACTTTCGGACTGACGTTGCTTTATTTGAAGACTGTTGTCAGATGCTTTATAAGTTAGGTCTTACCTTAGGGTAAAACCCCATGTGCACCCTCAATTTTATAAAGGTCAAGAAAGTCCCAAACCTATAATTCTTGAAATTGCAGTGGGTGCTAAATATTCTTTTGTAAGAACCCATTTCTGTATTTGATCCTTCCAAGTTGTGCACATTGTACCTTTGGCTGCTTTCTAGAATAAATTTTACCAGGTGTTTGCAGTGACAAGGCTGTGCCTGTGGATGCTTTGGGGTGGACCGGCCGGTGCATACTCACTGGTGCAGGGTGTGGGGTAAGCACAGGTACTGCCTGTCCTGAGTGCGGCGGGGCCAAGCTTCGAGCACCTCGGCTGCCCCACTGACGGGAGGGAAGGACGGTCCATGCAGCCAGCAAGCGGGCAGTGAGACAAGGTGACAGCAGAGGGCCCAGCAGCCCAGTCAAGGGGGATCTTGGCCAGAGTGGGACAGTTTGAGGGACAGAGGGAATGAGGGAGTGGAGGAAGAAGCATAAGATGCCATGAGCGCCGCGCAGCGCAGCGGCCGGTTCGCCGAGACGCGACTGAGGCTGGGTGTGGTGGTGGGTGCCTGTGAGGCCCTGTAGGCCCTGCCCGACATAGGGAAAAAGAAAAGGCGCCATGAGAGCGTGATGCTGTTCACAAGCGGCTGGCTCTGGCAGTTACTGGGACGCTGGCTCGATAGTCCAACAATTCCTAGTGGCAAGAGGAGATGCTTATCCCGACAGCTGTGTTACCGCCATCACAAGGGCAGACAAGGGCAGGCTCTTCAGGTAGCGCTCATTACCTGAGTGCAGCAGGGTTTCATGGCGAATAATGAATCCAGGCTGCCGAAATTACTAGGTGAAAAGATAACAGGAAACATTTCACTGGATGACCTCGTCTGCAATGTAGAACAATTTTAGGCTTATTACAAAAGGAACAAGACATCACGTGCCTCTGATATGTTATGGTAACCACAGCTCAGCCCCACCTATGAGGAATTACTGCCCCGAACAAAATCGAGTCTGAGTGTGATCAAGTTTTAATATCTAACAAGTTTATTTTAAAAGCACTAGCAGTTAGCTGGTCACAGGGATGCGTACCTGTAATCCCAACACTTCGGGAGACTGAGGCAGGAAGATTGCAAGCTTGTGTCCAGCCTGGCCTACATACCAATTTAGCATTTAAGACATTAAATAATTAATTAAAATGTAGCTCAGCAGAAAGGCCCTGCAGTCAAACCCCATCACTCCCAAAAACCAACAGGAAAGAGTCCGCTGGAAATTAAGAAACACAGCAGGCTGGAATGTGGGATGTTCCAAATAATGGTTTCCTCAGGTAACTGCAGATGTAAGATAAAAGTGACAGTGCAAATTAAAGGGCAGACACCTTCAAGGCCCTTGTAAGCATCTTCCTTGGAACAGAGCACACTTAAGGTGACATTTTGAAACATTTAGAAAAGTTTTAAGGGCTGGGAATAATATAGTGACTTTTTAAAAGCCCTTATCTGTTAGAAATTCACTCAGGTATTTTTGGTTGACATTGTGATTGACCTTATGACTTGGATTTAGCTGAATATAATTTGAGGAAGAAAGAAAATGCAACAAAACTGGGCAGGAAAAAAAAACCTGATACTGGGTGATGAACCCCTAAGATTTTAGAAGTCTGTACTGGGGCGTGTTTGAGAAGTTCTGTAACAGGCAGGCGCAGTGGTGGGCAGCTGTAACCCAGTACTCGGGGGCGTGAGGCGGGAGGGTTACCAGGAGTTTGAGGCCAGCCTGGGCTCCATAGTGACTTCAAGGCCAACTTGAAGTACATGAGACTGTCTCTAAATAGATAAATAAATACATAATTCCCATTGGAATTTACAGCATAACAGAGCGGGAAGAAAGACCTTGGAGGATGCCAGTAGAGACAACGTTTTCTAGAGGCAGATAAAAAAGCAGAGTGTGAGAAAGAGCTGCCGAGGCCTTGTGGCCCCGGGAAGGGGGGCAGGGATGTCCTGTGGAGCAGGCGCAGCAGTCAGCAGGCTGGGCAGCCTGAGGTAGCTGTCACCCCTCGAGAAGCCACTAAGCAACAGACAGCAAAGCCAGCGAGGCCACGCCACTCGGCACCACCGCGCTGTGCCAGGACTCCGCTGCATATCCGAACAGCACGGGCACGTAGAGCCGCTGCAGGGTGCTCACGTGGACAGGCGGTGATGGGTGAGGTCGTGGCCCTTCACCGGTCGGGCGCCGTGTGGAACATTTCCAAGATTCTTTACGGGAAGGAAACACAGCACGCAGGCTGTTTCAGACACGGCACACACACACATGCGTGCGCACAGAGTGGCGTCGGAAGCCGCGTAAGGACTCAGCCGCACACATATGCTCATTTACATGCGCAGACTTTCGGGAGAAGCTAAACACTGGTGTGAGTTTGTTGACAGTGCTCAGCTTTGGACAGGGACGGCGCCTTCTGTTGTCTGTGCTTTCGTAAACTTTGGAGCCTCGTGCGTGCATTGTATTTTAGTAAGTACAGAAAAATCCATAAAACCCCAGGACGCTATTTGAAGTTAGACCTGCCTAGAATTATTGTGCCTGCTTTCTGACTACTGCCTGGCTTCATGCTCCCTTAATCAGGTTAGCTCCCAGATTTAAACTTTCAACCAGATGTAGTGGCAAGCGCCTGTGGCCCCAGCACTGGGAGGCTGAGGCAGGGGGATCGCCATGAGTTTGCAGCCAACCCCGGCTTCTTAGTGTAACCAAGACCAGTGTGAACTACAGAGCAAGCCTGAACAGATGACAATGGTTTTAAGTTATTTTGTTAGTCATTTCTGAATGATGCGGATAAGGAATTTTATTCCAGCATGCATTTTAATCCTTAAAAATATTTTTACATGTCCATTGAAGGCTTTAAAGGTTTCCGAGAACATCTTGGCTGGAAGCCACCGGGTCTGCGTCACCCCTACAGAGCTCCTCTGGAGGCCTGTGTCCTTGCAGGCTGGGACCTCACCCTGCCACTGTCGCTCCAGGGCTGGCAACGCTTCCTCTGCCCGGTCCCTGCGGCTTGGCCCTCTCCAGCATGGAGCACCCAGGAGTGGGCTGCTGGCTGAGCCTGGAGCTCCAGGACTGCCGCAAGGGATGAGCAGAGCCCACAAGGCCCCTGGAGCCCACGCACAGGCCCAGGGGTGGTGCTGCCGGCTCCATGCCTCCCCCAGCAGAGAAGGGAGGGGTGTGGAAACGGTGGGCAGTGCTAATTCAGGGTTTATTTACTGCACAGAGACAGAGGAAGTGGGGTGCAGGGCTGTGAACATCACTGTCCTGCCGCCTGGATGTGAACCTCTGACTGGCCCAGCATCA
Organism: Octodon degus; assembly: GCF_000260255.1. Taxonomy (NCBI): domain Eukaryota; kingdom Metazoa; phylum Chordata; class Mammalia; order Rodentia; family Octodontidae; genus Octodon; species Octodon degus. Next base: position 2,587,436 of record NW_004524702.1, read on the forward strand.
GCCGTGAACCATACCGGGTGTCACACACACAACTGCGAGGCAATCACCATTGGAGGCTTCTCTGAAGCTTGCGAAAGGAAGAAGCACACATGCCCACAGTGGACCCCATGGCCACCCACGCAAGCCATGCTGGGCAGACCCTGGCCACGGGTGCCACGACACGCCCACATGCTGCTGTCTCACACTCCAGGGCAGATCAGACTCCTGTTCAGATCTCCTAAGGAGCACAGGGCGCATTTGCTGGGGGAGGCTCAGCAGCAAGGACCCACAAGGACAAGCTGCCTCCCTGAGCTATAGGACCTGTGGAAGTGTTCCTGCCAGCTCCAGCCCTGGCCTTGGGCAGAGCCTGCAAAAGGCCCACTGGGCGGCTGAGCTGCGCTCATGACCCAGCTGAAGGACGCAGGGTCACAGGACTTCCAACGGGTCAACAGATGGCACACAGTTGGGAGTCTGGTGGGCAAGGGGTGGCATGGCACCACCCCAGGGGAATGGAGGACAGTGGCGCTGGTGGATGCAGATAACACTTTTTGAGCCACACACCTGTAATCCCAGCTCTCAGGGAGGCTGAGACAGGAAGATCACAAATTCAGTTCCCATGTGGGCAGCTTAGAAACACAGCTGTCTCAAAAAATAAAAAAGCCTGGGGGTATAGCTCAGTGGTAGAGCACTCCCAGGTTTAAACACCAGTGCTAGGGAAAAAAATGCCCCAGCTGGCTTACTTCATCCTTCGTAGCTATGTTCCTTGTAAGCTTTTGGTTTCCATCCTTGTGGGAACATGCATCTGTGGGGATCGTGGGTGTGGGGCCAGGTACTTTGGGAAGGTACCTGCAAAGCGACTTCGCTTCCCCAATGAGAAGGAAGCCCACCAAGGCTAAGTGCCTTGCCAGGGTCACAGAGCACGGGTGGCGGGACCAAAATGGCCTTGCTCCCTGGAGCTCCTCTACGTGGACATCCTCTGTAGAGTGAGGTGAACATCATCAATAACAAGGTAGGGCTGGCCTGCTGGCTGGGCAGGATCCTCACAAAAAAATTATAGACTGGACAAAAGCAGGCAGAGTAGTTGGCCAGCCAGGCTTTGGCTGAGATCTCACGAAGCAGCCAGGCCTGGGCAGTGTGGCATGCAGTGTGTGCAGGAGGTCTGCAGGTTGCTTGGTGACTGGCAGCGCTCCAACGCCACACCATCCCGGGGCATGCTGCTCAAGACCAGGGGCAAAGCTGAACTGGTTTGCACTCCCACCAGCGGGGTGGAAGAGTACCCTTCCCCACAGCCTCGCCAGCACTTGTTATTATTTGATTTCTTGGCCACAGCCATTCTTTCTGATTTGAGATGAAATCTCTGTTGTTTTAAATTGCATTTCTTGAATGACCAGTGATATTGGGTGTTTCTTCACGTAATTATTGGCAGTTTTTACTTCTGTGAAATATCTGTTCATATCACCTTCCCATTTTTGATTGGATCTTTGATTTTAGGGGGTCTAATTGTTTTAAGTTTTTGTATGTTATAGATATTAGTCCTCTGTCCATGGAAACACTATGGAAATCAATATGAAGATTCCTCAAAAAACTGAAACTAGAAATTCCATTCTATCCTGCTATTCCTCTTCTGGGTATCTCCTCCACAGAGGTGAAGACCTCATAGTGCAGCAAGCCACACACACTCATGGTCGTAGCAGCGTGGCTTATAACGAACTAAATCTCGGAAGCAGCCCACATGTCCCATCAGTGCATGAATGGATACAGGAAACGCGGTACCAACACGCAACGGCGTGCTATGCTGCCGTAAAAGATGCACTTACATCGTTTGTAGGAGACTCAGTGCACCTGGAGACCATGATGTCAGGTGAAGAAAACCGGAGGGCCGACTTAACTGTCATGCAGGTTTCTCTTAGGTGAGAAGCCCATGACACAGATAAAGAGCAAACTGTAAGGTAGATAAGGGAGAAAGGGAGATAGATTTTTCTCAAGTGGGAAGGGGGTCAAGAAGTGAAAGGAGTTGGGAGGGAAAAAAGGAAAGGGGGTGCGAGCTGAGGAGCTAGCGCAGTGGCATAAGCACCTGCCTGGCAAGCGCATAATCCTGAGTTTGATCCCTGGTCCTGCATGCCACCCATGCCTGTAATCCCAGCGTTGGGGAGGCTGAGACAGGAAGATCACTATGAGTCCGAACTGCGTAGTGAGATCCTGTATGGGGTGGGGGTAAAAGAAGAATTCCAAAGTGCTGCATAGGGGCACCAGCTCATGGAAGCGCTGTGGTCGGTGCATGCCACATGTGCTTGTGCTCCACACCGAAGCAAACAAGAACGGGAGATAGGTACAGCTCCTTCCTGGGCCACAAGCCCCTCTGTGCCTCACGTGGTGCTGTTGCAGAATTGTCCCCGGCAGTTTGCCTCTGCGCCCCCTTGCTCCCTTGCATCAGTTGGACCAACACAGCACCTACTGCTAACTGTCCTTTACTCGAGGAGGAAGATATAACATGGGTGCACAACACCATGATCATACTGGCGTTGATTTTTAAAATTGGGGCTCTGGATGGGCTGAATCTTCTATCCAGATTAACCTGGGTTTCTACACCAGGACCAGGAGACCCCGGAGGGGCTGGACTGCAGATCAGCTCTGTGCTGGGCAGAGTCGATGTTCCCAGCCACAGGCTCGCCTATCCCAGCTCCTCCAGAAAGCGTGAGGCACATCGTGACCCTGGAAGGCAGTGATCTGAGGGTGAGGCTTAGCGGGCGGTGTACACAGCAGGTGCTGCCCTAGAGAGCATCCTCGGGGGTTCAGAGTCCCCTCTCTGTCCCACCAGCTACCTCCTGTTGACCTGGGGTCCTTTGTGGGGAGGCAGCCCTCGGCCTCAGCTCCTGGACTTGGCTACTTCCCTTTGGCTCTGGGGGACGGACAGCAGGTGCTGGCCTTTGGCCCATGGGGACAGGAGCTGTCTTGCATTCCTGGCCACAGTGTCAGGAAGGGGTGTCCAGCTCGAGGCTAGCTGTGACCCACCCTGACCAGCTCAGGCCCTGTGCATAGGGTCGGCCACTGACCTGGTCCTAGCATCAGGGCCCCCCAGATATAGGGCAAGTGGAGGTTTTACGGTGGGCTGGAGAGAGGAAGAAGACCAGGAGCAAATGCAGAGGGGCTGAGGCAGGGACCCAAGTTGGAAGCTAGCAGGCCAGCCAGGGCTGGGACAGCTGGAGGGAGTGAAGGCTGAACACCCTTCTTGTAGGGTTGGGTCAGCACGCATTACCTGAAAAAATGTCAGATCTCAAATACTGTAAGCTCCCCAAGCTCCATTGTCTCTGGCAGACTTAAACTCCGCTGTTCCAGGGCAAAGGCAGCCCTAGAGATAAAGGGATGGATGTAGGTAGCAGCCAATAAAACTTTATTTACAAATCAGGGGGCCAAGCCAGAGGCCTCAGGTGAGGCCAGAAGTGAGAGGATTGGGTCGGCAGGGCAGAGCATCATCTAGAGCCCTGAGCTGTGTGCTGCCCATTTGCACAGCCAGGCGTGGTGGTGCCCCAGGACTGTCATGATTAAAAGAAACTGAGCCATACATTCTGAACCATCCTGCCTGTGGCCTGGAGGAGACCCCTGCCTCTGGGGGCTGGGAGGCCTTGGGAGGCGGGAGGCAGCTAGTGAAAGAGCCTCAGGAAGGGAAGCAGAGGCCGCTCATTTGCCTGACAGTGAATCTTCTCGGTAGCCAGCAGAGGGGAGGGTTTCCCACCCTGCTTCCCAGAAGACCAAGGCTGGCCCACCTGGCGGCTGGGCCAGGGAGCCTGGCTCCCTTCCCACTTTCATCCGAAAGTTGAGAGGCTCAGAACTGCGCCTGTGCCCTTTTTCCTGGGATCTCACTTCTGAGAAACTGGCCAGAGAGTAAACATCATGTTACTGGGGTCAAAGATTCACACCAAGACATTTGTCTCTCTGCTTTCCTAACACGGAAGACACAGGACATGCGGGTGTGGGTCGCTTCCAGTAAACAGGAGAGAAGAACAGCGCCAAGGGTTCCTTGAAATCCTGTCGGGGAGAGCGCATGGTGATATGAAATGTTTGTGATGTTGAGGCGACAAATCAGGAATGCATACAAATTGCATATACTCAGCAGTGCTTCACAAAGTGACCAAAAAAGAGAAAAAAATCTATGAAACATGCAGAGAGCTTAATGCTGAGTTGATGGGGTAATACAGATAAATATTTTCACAATTAGAATTTCAGTAACAAATATGCATTTGTATACGACTGGCTTCTAAAAAATCTTTTTTTCCTCTGGAACTTAAAAACCTTTTTTTTTTTGGTTACTATAAGGGCAAATCAAATTTGAAAAAGTTAATTAACTTGAACAATGTGTTGAAATAATAAAGTTGATAAGAAACTCATTGAATTTTTAGAAAGAACTAAGACTTGTAGGAAATCTCTATGCAGAGAAAACTATTTTCATAATAGGAGGAAAAGGAAACAGACAAAGATGGGAACTGCCCTGTGTAGGAAGGGCGTGTGTGTGAGAGTGTGTGTGTGAGTGTGTGCACGCTTGCGCATGCACATGTGTATGTCTGCCAGAGAGAAACAGAATTACTGTTAATCCCTTTTTTAATACATCACGTTTGTTCTATTTTTATATTCTTTAAAAGTATTTTCAACACTGACAAATTGAGCCATATAATCCATTCTTAGATTCAATAATATTAGCATTTTTTAATTTTAAGATTATTTTATTTTTAAGGTAATAAACACTGCAGATACAGCTAAGTTGTCTTCTTCTTGGCTGGGGAGATAGCTCAGCAGTCTAAGCAACTGCCTGGCGAGCTCATGGATCCAGGTTTGATCCCCAGTATCGATGCCATGCCAGCCCTGGAGCCCCGGCTGCGCCGTGCCGGCCCTGGAGCCCCGGCTGCGCCGTGCCGGCCCTGGAGCCCCGGCTGCGCCGTGCCGGCCCTGGAGCCGCGGGTGCGCTGGGCTGACCACTGAGACAGGCATGGTGGTGCACTCCTGTAACTCCGGCACTGGGGATGCTGAGACAGGAGGATCACTATGAGTCTGAGCTATGTTACAAGACCCTGTAATAAGTAAATGAAAGAAAGAAAAAAAATGCCTTCTTCTCCAGTTGCTTTTTTTGCGAGACAGGCTCTTGCTATGAAGTTTAGCTTGGCCTGGAACTCACTATGGAGCCCAAGTTGGTCTCAGATTCATGGAAATCCTGCTGCCTCAGCCTCCCAAGCGCTGGGATTTCAGGCCTGCGCCACCAGGCTGAACTGAATTCCCTTCTTGACCTGTCTCCCCTTCCCACCGCTTTTCACCCGTGTACCCCAAATCACACATTTAGAGGTCCTGGCCGCCCTCCAGTGCCCGGTGACCCTAAACGCCTGACCTGCAGATGGTGGCTTCCCCGCTGCTTTCCCCCCAGGCCTATGTCTTCGTCCCACGTGGGTTCTGAGGGGCAGCTGCCCTCCTTCTGTCCTGGGCCCACGGGGTGCTGAGGGAGAGACTGCGGCGTCGGCTGCAGGGTCCTCCGGGCACTTGAAGCAGTCTTGTTCTGGACTCTGCAGCCGAGTTCCCTCTGTTCTCTGTCCCCGGTGTCACTCTGACCATGCCTGCTTCTGATGCCCGCTCTCTGCCACCCTCTTCCAAGGCCTTATGACTAGGACACACTCGAACCAGGGCGCCCCTCCCGATACCACCAGCAGCCTATCCGCACCTGCACATGCTATTTTCATGGACTGAAAGCTCCACACACTGCGTGCCAAAACGCACCTCTTTCCTGCTAACCTGTGGTATTGGGTGGTGTACTCTAGCCAAGGCAAAGTCATGTAGACCCACGGCAGGAGCTGGATGGACCCCGTGGGAACTTGGGCTGTAGTGCTCACCCCCAGGCATTGCCTAGTTTGGGTTCCAGACCAGCAGAGACTGTGTGACAGTGAGTCACCAGGAAATGCTCCCAGGAGAAAGAGGCATAGACTGGACAGCTGTGAGCCCACTTTAAAGCCTCAGGCACACGGGGCAGGACCCCTGAAGGGATGGGTGGGGCTCACAGCTGACTTGCTGCCAGGAGCCAGG
>NW_004524702.1:2593584-2601839 GCF_000260255.1 Octodon degus
AGGAGGAGGAGGAGGTCACTGGGCGTGGCCTGGGAGGGTTCTCGCCCTCCTGGGTCCTCCCTTGACTCTGCTTCCTGTGCCTTGAGCACCCCTGCCCAGGGCAGGGGGAGCCTCCGCGGCAGCTTCTGACGGCTCTGCCCGCGTCGGCAGCAGGCACAGCTCTGTGAGATGATGCCAGGAAATGCTGAGCTGGGCACGAGCTCAAGCTCAGGGTCTGTGGCCTCGTCTGCCAGTCCCAGGCTGCGGGTATCTGCTGAGTCCCTTCCTGCCCCCGTCCCCCACTGGAACACGCAGCTGACCCCCTGCAACACTGCTCCGCTGCATCCTTTCATCCCGTCATCAACCTGCCCGAGCTAGGTGGGAGACAAAGCCCTTTGCAGAGCCACAGTGACCGCACACCCTCCGTGCTGGGCGTGTACATTAAAAAGTACATTAAAACAAACAAAAAAAAACATGAGCCGAAGGAAAATGCACTTCTTTTAAGGGACGGGTGCTGCATATTCTGGGATGCAGGTGTGAGGAGTTGCCGCTTTCACCTTGTCCGGTGCTCTGAGATTGCAGAGGGTTTGAGACAGGCCCCGGCCCTGCCATCCCTGCGGCCTCCTCCTTGCCAGTGACTTGGTCCAGGCATCGGCAGCCAGCCTGCCACCCTCCTCACTGCACTCTGGGCACCAAGTACCAGGAGGCCACTTTCTCCACCTCCAGCCAGAGATGCTTCAGTGCCCCACACCCACAGTGGTAGCGTGTTAGTGGGCAGCGTAAGGAGGGCGAGGGCCAGGAGGACACGGGCCAGAGCTCAGCTCTGTGCTGCAGAGGCCAGGCCGTGGGTGACATCTGTGGGATTCTCCAGTTGCCTCCATCTTCCCTTTAGATGGCAGCGTGGACACTGGCCCTGGATGAAGCTGCCTCAGTGGACATTCCTGTCTTACTCCTCTCCAAATGGGAAGTGTCTTTGGCTTGTTGGGCTGGAATTTCACGCCTGCATGTGGGAATTGTTCCTGGGATGGCTGATGAAGTCTCTCCATCGCAAAACTGTGAGGCAGGAAAGCCTGGCTGAGTCTGTGGAGCGCCAGGAGACAGCCAGGTACACTGGAGGTTGTGGCCTCTGAGAACAAATGGCTGACAGGATGCTCTCTGGTGCAGTTGCCTGCTGCGCCGAGCACGGAGGTGTTAGTGCATTACTGTGCTTGGATCCTAATCAGCAGAAGAGGCTTGAAAACCTTGTATGGGAAGAGGGGTGTGTGTGCTGGGCTCACATGGACAGGTGCCCTGGGATGGCGTGGACAGGTGCCCTGCCCGGGCTGGCCTTAGCCACATCTGCAGACACCACCCGTGCTCTGAATAGAACGAGTTGGCCAGACCTTATCTCTCGAGACTCTGAACCGAGGCTCAAGCTTGGCCACCTGAGCGCTGGGGCACAGAGAGTCAGGGTGGGCCTCAGGGGAGCAGGAAGCCCCTCCACACCTGTGGGGCTGCTCTGAGGCTCTGGGGATGGGTGACCCTGGCGACTGTGCCCTCCATCAACTCTGTGCCTGGTGATGAGAGACTTCCAGCCCCGCATGCTTGCCTTCCCACTCCTCTGCCCGCTCCAGGAGACCTTTCCACTCCTGAACGTGGGGACACAGGTGGCCTTGTGCTCATCCTCACCTGCCCAAGCCAGTGATGGTGGCTCAGGGCCTCGTCCCTGCTGCAGGGGCTCGCCCTGGGTGGGCAGACCAGGTGGCCCATTCTTCCTGTAGATCCGCGGGACCAGGTCACCTGGCCAGGGCGCCATGTGAGCTTCGCAGCCAGGAGCCACAGAGGTGTGGTGACTGCTGCTCAGCACGTGGTGCTTCCCTCCCAGGCCCTTGGGCGTGGGATGACATGGGCAGATTTTAAAGCTCATAGAGTCCCCTGATGTCCACAAGTGTAAATGCAAACACCATGCTGCCCATGGGAAGCAGGAGGAGCCCACGTGTGCGGCCTCTGGGCTGGGATCCTTCGGACCAGAACCCCAGTGTCTCCCAGTTGCCGGGGTCTCCCTTCCATAGGCAGTCGCTTTTCCCAGTCTCCCTTCAGACCATGGCAAAGATCTGCTCCTTCCCTGCCCAACTGTTCCTGTCCTCACTGAAGGCTGACAGCGGTCTTGTAGAAACGTGTCCAGTTCCAGAACAAGCCGAGTGCCAGACAGTTTCTGTGCTAAGAAAGAAAGGGTGGACAGAGGACTGGGCGGGCAGCAGAGATGCCCTTGCAGGGTCCCCCGACGCGGGCTCAGCTGCCCGGGTCCCCAGAGCCCAACTTCTCTGCCTGTGAAATGAGAAAACTACTCTCGGGACCCACGTATCCAAAGTCTGGTGACCAGGCCTCCCTCTCTGCAAACTGCTACTGTCACCTTGCACCAAGCAAACCACTACCATTTACAGTATTTAATCTGTGTGAGGGGCTCAGCCACATGCTTGGGCTCCACGTAGAGGAACTGTCTCCCCACCAAAGCAGGGACCAAGGGTAGGAGCAGGTAGGGACCTGGGGCTGAGACCGTGGCTGCCCCAGCCAGCAGTGCCCTCGCCCACGGAGCTGCAGAGCCCGAGGACTTGAGCATAACCCCAGGGTGCCAGACAGCGCATCACACAGTTTCTCTTGTGATATTGGGGCAAAACGCAGCAAAAAGCAGCCCACGGAGAGCCCGTGCCTCTCCCTTGCTGATTTATCTTTTTCATTATTGCTTCGTGAAGAATTCACCCCTCCTAAGTGCCCCACAGTGTGGCGTGGGGGCCTTTGTGTCTTAACTTGGAAGACATCAGTCATTATTCAAAGGAATTCTGCCCTGGTGATTGGGTGATTTCTTGGTGATAGCCACTCTTTCTGGAGTGAGACCGAATCTCAGAACTGCTTTAATTTGCATTTACAAATGACAAAGGATGTGGAACATATTTTCATATATCTATTTGCCATTTCTATTTCTTCACCTGAGAAGTGTGAGTTCAAATGCCCATCAGTTGGCGACTGGATAAAGAAGATCTGTTTTTTAATGCACAATGGAATACTATGCTCCCATAAAGAAGGGTAAGCGTGGGACATTTCTAGGTAAGTGGAGACCACACTCAAGGGAAACAAATTGGGCACACATGTGCAAATACCGCATTATTTCTCTGGTGCTAGAAACTGAGAGTATAAAGACCAAAGTATACAACAGCTATTGTGAAATAGGAAGAAAATGCTCAAATGGGGAAGAGAAGAAGGGTAGGGGAAGAAAAGAAGGAAAAACTGGACACTGAGCTTTTGTAATGGGGAAGGAGAGGAGAGGTTGGCGAGGGCGAGGGAAGGGGAAGCGGGGGCGCTGTCCACGGTGCAGGCGTGTTCTGGGTGGTGAGAGGGACCCTTATGCAGACTGGACGTGTGCCAATAACGCCTGACTGAAGACCCAAAAAAATCCTAAAGCGAGTAGAGAACCAGAAACGGGGCTCTTCAGAAACCCTTCAATAGACTGCTCTCAGCTCGCGCCCCCTCAAGATTCCCTTCCAGCCTGCGCCTGCTCTTCGCGTTGCGTTTCACGAGGGGTCCGCTACACGGACGTCTTCAATGCGGACAAGCGCTGGGCCTTTTCGTTTAAGGCCTGCATCTGCCTGAATCGAGCACTCCCTTACGCCACGGTCTCGCAGATTCTCTCCGCTGCTGTTGCCCGGAGTTCCAACTTCTACTTCTCTCATTTGCCCTTTTTCAGCTGTTCTGCGTGTCTCCCTCCCCATGTCCAGCCACCCTTTCAGATTAGTTTAGTCTGCACCCTTGTGCAAGCGCAGACTTGTGTCTTGCGTCTCTTTTTAACTTAAGCCCAGCATTCGCCACTGGTCTTATTCTGGCTCCTCCTGTCTCCGCTCTGTGAGCTGTCCCTGTTCTGTTTCACTTCAGAGCCCCCTGTGTGGTTCCCCAGTGTGCTGTTTTGGCTTACACATCCAGTTCCCTGGGGAACGCCACAAAGAGGCCAGGAAATCACCTGAGAAGGGGCGCTCTGGGTTTCCATGGGGCTGATGCCAGAGTGGAGCTGGGGGGCGACTACGCCCCTGGCCGGAGCCTTGCTTGGTGCTGGAGGAAGCTTTCTTAGTCTGCCGGCAGCCTAAGCCCCCAGCACCCCACATTTCTAACTCCTGCCCTTCCAATGGTGCACAGCATGTCTTGTTTGAATCTGGACGCCTCTGATTTCTGCTGTCTGAAAGGTCTCCTCCTCGGCTGTTGGCCTCCTCTCTGCGTGCTCCCTGATGGTCTCTTTCACCTAACTTCCTGTTGGAAAGGTCGCCACCACCGAACTGTGCTAGGCTTTGTGCACTTGGGTCTGCAGAACCATCCCGGGGTGATGCTTCGCTTGGACCTCAGGCCAGCGACTTCAGGTCCTGCAGGCTCAGAGACCCGGTCAGATCCCCTAGTTGAGCTGGTACTATGCACCAGCGCTGTGCTAGGTACTGGTTGTGGCTTGGTAATCCTAAAGCTGGTCTGACACAGGTGGTTCACTTGGGCAGGGAAGGCGCAGGAGAGGGATGTGGGAGGCAACCTATGAAGGGGTGGAGTCACTCGGTGGTGTGTAATCAGTAGCTCTGTTGTGGCCGAATAAGCTTAGTTCTGTGGAGAACAATAGGGACCAGCGCAGAACGTGCCCCTCCAGGTCCGCCTTTCTTGGACGCAGGGGCCACTGTTGAAGTCCTGAGACCCTCAGGTGAAGAGCCAGGAAACTGTTAACTACCTGACACCTGTCAGGAGAAACAGCGTGGCCTGTGGCAGGTCTCAGCTCCACGAGGTGGGCCTAGGGTGCACACAGGTAAGTCCAAGAGGTGACCCTGAAGGCCAAAGAAAACCAAGCAAAACCCAGGGCCTGCACAGGCAGGGCACAGCTGAGGCTGCAGCAGGAGTAACTTCCCGTAGCTAGAGGCTGGGCGGAGACTCACAGGCTGCTACACACCTGAATTGCCTGGAGGGCTTTGGGGATTTTGCTTGTGTAGAGTTTTAAGACAGAGTCTCACTGGGTAGCCCAGACTGGCCTCGAACTTGTGATCCTCCCGCCTCAGCCTCCTGAGTGCTGAGATTCCAGGCATGGAGAGCTGACAGGGCAGAGTCGAGGTCTGGATTGGAGACTCAGAGATCTTCCTCTTTATCAAGGATCTGCTGTAAGTGCAGATTGAAATTCCTTAATCAGAAAATCCAAATTGCAATTTGCTTCAAAATTTGAAACATGTTGAGCACTAACCTGATGCCACAGGCAGAAACCCTGTTCCTGACTTCAGGTGACAAGTTACGCCGGGGTGCATGCTCACGGAATCACGGCGGGAGGTGTCTGCCAGACAAGGAGTCGGTCCATCCCTGGAAGCTCTGGCTGCACACGTCTAGTCCAAATTTTTAACAAAATTAGCAATTTAAGACTTCTAGTCCCAAACATTGTGGATAAGGGCTACTCATCCAGTGTCTATGTCAGTTATCTATTTCTGCCTAAGAGATTTTGTCAGCATTAATCACAGACATGATGTTCTGACACAGTTTCTGAGGGTCACGAATCCAGGGGGCTGAGCTGGGTGGTTCTGGGCCAGGATCTCTCCCCAAGCCGCAGTCAGGGTGTGGGCCCGCCCCCCTGCAGACTCACTGTAGGCTGCTCCCCACCGTGGTGAAGGAAGTGCTCAGATCCGTACTGTGATGGTGGACGTAGAAACCTGCCCACACTGCCGGGCGCGGGCACACAGCTCTGATCCAGCACTCAGGAGGCTGAGGCAAGAGGGCTGTTGGGAGTCTGAAACCAGCCTGGGCTACAAAGTGAGCTTAAGGCCAGCCTGAAGCGCCTAATAAAGCCCTGTCTCAAAAAGAGCGAGTGAGCGAGCGAGCAAGTGAGAGAGAGAATACAAACTGCCCCATATTGAGAAATCTGGGATCCAACACACATGTGTGCACACATGCGCGCACACACACACACACACACACACACACACAAATACAAGTAAAACGGGAACCCTACTGAAGATCCAGCGTTAACACCAGCTTTTTGGTTGTGCTAGTTCACTGTGGTTTTATTAATAATGGTAATTAAGGGAACCAGGGTAAAGAATACACCAGGCCCTCTGCACCATCTCTTACAGTTGCCTAGGGATCTACACTGGCCCCCAAGGAGTCCTCCTTCCCAGCTGTGCTGCCCTTCCGTCCTCAGTCAGTTCAGAACATTTCCGCCCCCCGCCACCGTGACTGTGTGCAGGGCCACAGCTCTCCCAGGGCTGGGCCTGCTGCGTCGGGTGACGAGGACCAGCACCGTGCTTTCATGAGACGGCGTGTTCTGTCGGGTGGTGCTGGGCGGCAGCAGTCACGGTGGCTGTGACCACTCCCGATGAAGACACTCAGGAAAGAGGACTCCAGAGCGGCTGCAGAAAGGGGCAAGCACCGTGGAATTAGAGTGTTTGAAGCAAGGGAGAGGATTTGTGGAGGACTCAGGGCAGTTTACTGTGGTAAGTTTTTAAAAATGTAAGCATGTACCGTATCTTCTGATCACCCTGGTGTCTGCACAATGGAACTGTTTAAAATAGCGCCAGGGTGAAGGACAACACATGAGTGACGCTGAGTGAAAGAGCCCAAGGAAAGCCTCTGAATGAGGCTTGGAACACGACCTGGGAAAGCCCCCGAGCCGTGAGCACGGGGAGCCGTCGCCAGGCAGGGTGAGCAGGATTTGGGCCGAGGCGTGTCCCCCTCAATTTGGGTGCAGCTTGCTTATGTGTGTCCTGTTGGGGCTGTTCATCAAGTGCACCATTAGGGTGCTTATGCCCTGTTCGGCGTGGGTGCTCAGTACAAGTTTCCTAAATCTCCAACCTCCTACGGCACCTACGGCACGGAGCCCACATGCGGGTATTTTCCTGGGTATTGTCAGTGCATTGTGGAACCAAAGTTTTTGATGGGGTCTCTGTGGCTACCCCCATGATACAACGAGAACACTGAGGCTGAGGGACATTCTAGGCTCACCCGCTATCCTGGGAGGCACTTGACAGTCATCAAAGTGTCACAGAGAAGTCCAGGCCATGGACAGCGTCCTAAACATGGGTCTGCTCACTCAGCGGCAAGTGATTGTCCCCAATGTGGCTTTTTGCCCAAGAGCAGGGCACCCCGTGTGGGAACACGGGTGAATTCCAAGGCCTTTGTCTTCCACTGTGCTGGGGTGAGCTGCTAATTGCTAAACACTGTGATTAAGTGGGGTGGTTTAACCACCAGGATTGTCGCTGGCCACGGAAGTGTGAAAAGGACCATGATTAATGAACTTGCTAATAATCTTTTCCTGTTAATGACATCCTTTTATGTTTTGGCAGGAGCGCATGCTGCGCCTGCAGATCAGCTGCAGGGAGCCTGTGTGCGGGCTTCCTGCTCGCTAAAGGCCGTTACTTTCTGCGCTGCAGCCCCAGGCTGTCCAGGGAGGGGACCTGAATTGTAGCCAGTTCCGGTTCTGGCCTTCCTGTTGCTGTGGGGCACTTGGGTCTTTGTTCCCCCTCCCCCTTCTTTTTTTCTTCTCTCTTTCCTTTTTCCTATCTTCCTTTCACCCCTCCCTCCTTTCCTCCTTCTTCTTCCTCTCTCTCTGTCTCTCTCTCTCTCTCTCTGTCTCTCTCTGTCTCTGTCTCTGCCTCTCTCTCTCTCTCTGTCTCTGTCTCTCTCTCTCTCAATACTTGGGGTAGAACCCAGTGCCTTTGCACTGAACTACACCCAGCACTATTTAGTTTTTATTTCTTTTCTTTTCTTTCTTTTTTTTTTTTTTTTTTATTCCTACAACGGGGGATTGAGCTCTGGACCTTGCCCTTGCCGGGCAAACACTTATTCTACTGAACTATCTCCCCAGCCCTTAGTTTTTATTTCTGAGATACTGTCTTGCTAACTTGATAGACTGCCCAGGCTGGGCTCAAATTTGTCGCCCTCCTGCCTCAGGCTCCCAGGGTGTTGGGGTGACAGGTGAGCACTGCCACGCCTGGCTACCCTATCTTCTTGCTATTTCCTCTAGCACCTTCTTCGCAGGGGCGGACGAGGGACCTGGATGCTGTTGTGCCCGGGCTGGGCTGGCCTTTCTCTGGCCCATGCACGAGTCCCAACAGCCTAGTGCCTGCAGCCACCTTTTCAGGAGCCTCCTGGAGACCTGCAGCTGGCAGGGCTAGCGCGAGGGTGCAGAGAGCAGGGCGCGTGCTGGGAGCTCCCTCGGGCGTGGGCTGCAGCTGGCCGGCTCCAGCACAGACCTTCTCGGGCGTGGGCTGCAGCTGGCCGGCTCCAGCACAGACCTTCTC
>NW_004524702.1:2601939-2626094 GCF_000260255.1 Octodon degus
CTCGGGCGTGGGCTGCAGCTGGCCGGCTCCAGCACAGACCTTCTCGGGCGTGGGCTGCAGCTGGCCGGCTCCAGCACAGACCTTCTCCCTCACAGCCTCTCCTCCTTGGAGCCTTTGTGCAAGCCTCGCTGTTCGCGTGGCAGCAGGGGTAGCCCCAGGCAGGGGGCAGGGATGTAGGGAAGATGAGCCCTAAGCTCACGTCCCTGTGCCGCTCCCTCCCGGCTGCCATGCCTGCCTGTGCGTGTGTGTGTGTGCGTGCACAGGTGTGTGTGCATGCAGGGGGCTAAGTAAGCCTGGAAGCAGGGGTCTGCCCGAGGGGGGTGACGCCACCCGACCTCTCAGGTCCCTGACAGGTCTCCAAGGGTCCCTAGGGCCTAGGATGCCTGACTTCTGGTAAGAAAATCTAGCAAACTACCCCAACTCCTTCTGGACTGCCCAGCTGAAGGCCCAGGGTGCTGAATTCAGACACTAGGGCTCTGCTCCCTGCCTCCCTGGGCTCCTTTGGCAGTGCCCTCTCCAGGGTATCAGCCTCGTCTGCCTATGAAAGGAGCCCTGAATGCCCAGCTGCCGAGGTTCACGTTTGGGGGAGACACACAGCATGGATCCTGTCAGCGCTGTGGCAGAGCGAACAAAACTCAGAAAGGGCCCAGACTGAGCTGCGGGCCCATGTCTCACCAGCCCGTGGGGTCTGCTTTTCTTCTCCATGCCTAGGCTTGTTCTGGTTCCTGGGAGGTATCTGCGCAACATACGGATTCCGAGAAATGAGGGGTGCCGTCGCCAGTGCTCACGCCTGACTTGTCCCGATGGCTGGGCTCGGGCGAAGGCCCAACGGGCCTTCCAGGGTCCCTGCTCAGGTTCAACGCCAGCAGCTTTATGTTGCTCAGCTAAGTCCTGCCAGGCTGGTTTTTAGAGCAGCTAGGCACGTCTCCTCTCTAGGAGATGGCTGTGGGGACCTGTGTTCTCATCTTCACCATCACTTGGTGTTAGTTACCATTCCAACTTTTCACAGCTCTGATGAACATTAAGATCCTCAATATTATTTAAACTAGTCTTCTTCTGAGTTCTGGAGAAGTCAATTTTTGGATTATCAATCAACCAGCGCGTTCCCTGTCTAGGGAGTTGCCTGCTGTTTCTGTGTTTTCTACCCATTTCTTGAGACAGTATCTTTCAGGTGTTGACACAGTTTTTTTCTGGCACTGTATGAGGAAATGAACCCAGAGCCATCCCGCTAAGCTACACACTGAATGTTGTTTTAGTTCTTTATTTTGAGACAGTCTTAGTAAGTTTCTAAGTTGTGCAGGCTGGGTTTGAACTTGAGACCCTCCTGCCTCAGCCTCCTTCCTGAGTGCTGGGAGACAGGGATAAGTCACCATGCCTAGCTATATTTCTTTTTCTGCAAAGGGCTAAATATTAAATATTTGATAGTCCACACGCCTCTCTCACAGCTCTACATCTGCTGGCGTAGCACAGATGAAGTGAGACCTAAAGTAATGCTCAAGTGGATGGTCATGGCTGTGTTCCAGTACAACTTTATTTACAGAACCAGGCAACAGACTAGTTTTGGCCCTGTGGGCTGTAGTTGCCAACCCTTCATTCCCCATATTCTTCTTTTGACTTTAGACACTGTAAAATCCTCTTCACATCTCTCCATGTGGCTGTTTGCTTTGCCTAAATTATTTTTTTTTAACAAAAAATGCTTAATTTTGCTGCAGCCAGATTTATTGAGTCTTCCTCTGAGGCTTGGGTTTCTGAAGTTTGTAACACACATCTCACCCCAGCTATTGCCTCAGCACTCCCTTCCTGCACACTCTGTGCCACTGTCATGCCGAGTGACATCTCAGCTCTGGCAGGAGTTGGCACTGGTCTGTCACGCGAGAGGAGGCTTTCTTCTTTTCCCCTTAGCGAGGGTAGCCAAATCAACCACCCTCTCAGTAGTGGGTAAAGCCTCCTGCAGGAGCGGCACCAGGAGGGAGGAAGGCTCACCTCAAAGCCCGGTGGTCACCCGCTCACCCTGCGCCAGCTCCTCGCCTGGAGCCCGGGGCCCTGCACCCTGCGGACACCAGCGGCTGCCCACTCTGCACGCTGGCCTTCCTCCTGCCCAGGCCTCAGCCCCAACACCGCTCCTCACACACAGCTCACCAGCACCTGCTCTCGCCTTGCTCTTAGCCTCCTGGAGCCTGCTGGAGCCTCTGCTTCCGTTTGTCTCCATTTCCTATTTCTCTGCACAGGACCGTGGGTTCCCTGGGCTGTGGCCACCCGGTGCCACAGGTCCGCATCAGAGAGTTCCCAGGTAGACAGGACTCACGGCAAGTGGCATTTACTTTTCTGAGGCAGGGGTCTCCCTCTATGGCCCGGAGGATTCTCCTGCCCTCCCTGACAGCTACAGAGCCCGGATTCGGCTCCACACACCGCACACCTTCGTTACTTGGCAGAGTGCAGTCACCGCACCTGCGTTTATTCCTAGTTTCACCACAGAGCCCTGCCAAAGCCCTTAAACTATCCGAATTTCATGGGGAAACGCCGGCCACGGCTTAAATATATGCTGTGTTAAGGAGCTTCCCATTTTATCACAGGCTGGGCACTGCCAGAAAAGCATTCTGCATGTTAATTAAGAGCTGGGGGTTTTAAAAAGACATCTCTTCCTTTAACTTCGTCACGCATGAAGGCGAAGGGGAGTAGGGAGACTCCTCGCTGGCCAAGCTGTTGGCCCAGGTACCCCTGGAAGCCTGGGTGACAGGCCAGGGCCTCCTCTGCCTCTAAGCGGTCAGGGCCTGGACTGCGGCTGTGAAGCGGCAGGAAGACTTCTGGCTCCAGTGGGCGCCGTGCCCTTTGGGCCGAGGCTGGAATTTCGCCCAGGGGACGGTTAAGCAAGCGGCAGGGTAAGAAGCCATGGGGTCCAAGAAGCAGAGTGGAGCGGATGAGCCGGATTCCGGGAACTGCCGCATCTGACCTTCCGCCCAGTGAGACAGATGGCCGCGGGGAGCGCAGTGTGACTAGCCCGGGGGTCGCGGGCAGCTGCGGGACGCCCCCGCGGCCCCGCCGAGGCACAGCAGTGATCCCATGGGCCTTGCAGGTCTTTCGGCCAAGAGAAAACCCTGATGGAGCCCTGGAGCGTGGCTTCCCGGGACTCACTTTCCCTAGCGCGAAGGGAGCCCGGGTCTGGCTGGCTACCGGGGCCACAGGTGCATGCGGGCTGCCCTGCCCAGAGGGGGCCCTGTGCCGCCTCTCGGGGACAGAGGCTCCGGGCACCGCCCAGCTGCTGCGCCCCTCGGCGGGCTCGTAGCTGGCCCCGCGGAGCCCAGCCCTGCCCCCGCTGGGCACACACTGCTGTCTGTCCGGAACACCCCGCCCCAGAGCCTTGGCGTCGCTCGGGCAGGATCAAAATAGTGCTGCAACGGCGGCGGCGACCTGAGAGCGCCAGCAGCTGTCTGCGCTGGCCGCGGCGCCCACGCCGGCTCCCGCTCGGCTCTGGCTCGTCGTGGCGCTGTCCTGGCTGCGGCCGGCAGGGGGCGGCTGCTCTCGCTCTGGTCCGTCCCTCCACCCTCGGGCCCTGCAGGGCTGCAGAGGCGCCCCTGGCAGCAGGCTGTCTGGTGTCACTCCGTCCTGGCTCTGTTCCGAGTTTGACAAGGGAGGATGCTCAAGCTGGTGCTGTCCCTACCAAGGACACTTGGTCATTAGATGACACCTCTGCGAGGGTGTGTCTGGAGATGCAGTGTTCCCAGGAGGTGACATGCCCTCGGGTGACACAGCTCACTGGGGCCTGTGCGCAGCACAGGGACTCAGGCTACACAGGTAGCACATTCAGGGAAATGGCACCTGCCCCGGAGATGACACGCCATGGAGGTGACGTTCTATGGAGGTGCCCTGGAATTGGGGATCAGTCCCACCCCACCACATTAGGTATGGAAACTAAAGCTCTGCCAACTTATGACTCTGTTTTTAGACTGTAGCACCACACAGGGAGGGGCATGGCAGCTGGGCCCACTCAACTCTAGTGCCCAGCTGAGGGTGGCTGTCACCTAGACCCCAGAACAGGGCTTCTGAAGCCCTGTGCTCACCACCCTTGGGAAGCAGTTCCTTCTTTAAGCCCAGCAAGCAGGACAAAAGTCATTTCTTGTAATTGGACAACGGGTAGATGCAAGCCTGTGCTCGTGTCTGCCCACTGTCTCACTTTTTATGGCCCCAGTTCTTTGTCAGTTTTGGGGAGAGGGGAACAAAAGTCCCAGCCCGGGAACAGGCAGGGTGACCTATAAATCAGGGCTGGGAGAGTGGGAACTAGAGCAGGGCACTGTCCCTGCTGCCCTGTGGGCTACTCCGGGCCCAAAGCTTAGAAAGGGAAGCTAGGCTGGCAGTGGGCACTGCAGGGCGAGGGCTGAGCCCAGAGGTGGGGTGAGGTGGAGGCCCAGAAGCTTAGTCCCCGCCTCGCAGTCCCTGTGCAGTGCAACCCTCCCTCAGCTAGCCTAAGCAGAAGAGGATTTCAGGCCCAGGCTCTGTCCTGGGACCCTGGCTGTGTGGCCTGGGTTTATCCCTTTACCCTTCGAGCCAGGGAGAGAGGTCCCCAGCATCTGTCTTTGACCTTGTCTGGGCTCTCAAATCTGCCTTCTTTCCTTTTTATTCAGCACAGGAGGGTGCTGATCCTTGGAGTGGTGGTCTGCGGAAGGAGACGACATGAGGGCAAAAGGCGGGCATCAGGATCCCAGGGGGGTCCCTCTGTGCCATATTAGGGGGCACTCAAGGGGCACTGCAGGACATGCGGGGAAGGGCAAAGAGAGAGGACTGAGCCTGGCCAGCCATCTGCAGGAGAGGGAAAAGGGAGGAGTGCAGATAGGCAAGGAGGAGGTGATTATTGTGGACAGCACCATGGCCGTTGTCGTGCCAAGCCACGGTCATGCGCCCCCTCTCCAGGAAGATACCTGGGAGCGGAGAAGCCAAGTGTGCGGCCAGAACAGGCCTTCCCCATTCTCTTCCCTGCCAGTTGTCACTGTGCTGGCTCACTGTGACACAGGTGGGTGCGTCATGCTGGCCTTTGCTGGCACCTGGGGTCTAGAGGTTATTGCCAAGGACACGAAACGATTTGCCTTCACAATGTTCCTGAGTGATGGGAAAGATGGAGGATCATAAGAACAGAGAGAGAGACAGAGAGCGAGAGAGCGAGACAGAGAGAGAGAGAGAGACAGAGAGAGAGACAGAGACAGAGAGAGACAGAGAGACAGAGACAGACAGACAGACAGAGACAGAGATTGAGATATTGAGAATATCGTTAAAGTATAATATGCATTCAGAAAAGTGTACATATTCCAAGTGTGTTTATAAGGGCTAGGATTTTAACTTTGTTTTACTAAAAAAATAAAAATAAAAAGCCGGAACTCAAGTTAGATGATGTTCCCACGCTTGTTCATGAATCAAGCAATGCAGGCCCACACGCTTGCTGTCCACATTGCTAGATAGATTTATGCTTAAAAAGTTGGACTGTTTTCTCCTGAGATCAGAACATTTGATAGAACAGAGATACCTTTGTCTGAGAGCTTGATGACCACGTGTAGCAGTGGGAGAGAGAAGTCAGGTGACTGTAGCCCGCTCTTGGGTGCTGAGCTCTTCCATTTGGTGGATAAGGTTTCGCCGGGGTGTTCTAAGGAGAACTGGCTTACAACTTACAGGGTAATTTCATAGTAAAAGTCTAAAGTTTGTAGAGTCAGACGAGGGAGGAACAGTGAATCCAACTGTTTATTGGCTAACCCTTAATGTAGCAGTCATTATTTAACATCAGCGCTTTGTGCAATACTTGGGGCAGTCATCAAAGCCTTAAGGACAGCCTGATCCTCTGCTTGCAAATCTGTTTATTTTTTCTTTTAGCTGCAGAATTAGCTTTTTAAATCCCACAGTTCCAAAAGAGGAAAGCAAGTCTGTCCTCTGGGTACAGGGGAGAGGGGAGAGGAAGGTCCTCTCTGAGGTCCCTTGGGATACTGGCCAACGTTGCCCTCTGTTGTGCACAGGGAGGGGGCGTCTCTGAGCCTCAGGACTGGTGGGTTCTGGCTTCTGTCTTCATGGGGCCCCTGGGTGGCACAGGGTGCATTTCTACATCCTCCTCTGGTTCCTGGAGAACATGATTAGGGGCAATCTGAACTCTGTCCTCCTGGGTCATTTCCCTGGTGACTTTCCTGATGGGCTTTGGAGCAGGAGCCGTAGAACCCAGTGGATGAGCCAATGTCCACGGGACCCAGCTGTGTCTGTGTGCAAGTGCTTGTGGCCAAGGAGGGACAATAAATCCTACAGAGCGGAAACTGCACCAGCCAGACACCAGGGTCCTGCCCAGAGTCAGCCCTAGTCCCCTGAGTCCCATGCGGCCATAGAGACAGGGCTTGGTGGCAACACAGGAAGGAGGAAGATGAGGAGGATGAGGAGGATGAGGAGGATGAGGAGGCCAGCCTGGCGCAGTCTTGTTTCAGGTGACAACTTTCCTCTTTCTGAGCGTTGGAGCCCACTCCTGCTTCTTCCTCTCCTGCACTCCACTCATCAAAGCGACCTCCCTCACATACCCGGAGGTTCCTTCCTGGGCTTCGGGGCAGGTTCAGGCTGCAGCATGGTTGCTTCCCCCTCCCCCCGGGACTGGGGAGTCAGTAAGCTCACTGCCTGCGGTCACAGACACCTGCCCAGAATGGGATTGCCTGGGTCCTGGGGCGTCAGCCAGGCGAGCTCATCATTGTAACGGAAGCTGCACCCGATCTCCACAGACTGGAAGACTGGCTCACAGATGAGCCAGGTGTCCTGCTCCACTGGGAAGCCGGCTCTGTGAGGTTGTGAGTGGCCGCAGCCCCTCCTCCCCGTCACTCACACCCTGCTTGTAGCTCTGGACGGCTCAGGCCACCGGGTCAGCCCAACCCCTTGTACGACACCCCCAGTCACGCCCGCCCTTGGGCCGGGCACCCTGCTCTGCCTCTCCATACCCAGCCTGCCCACCCTGTGTTGAAAGGACTGGCAGCTGCAGATGCTGGCTTGGGCTGCTCTCCCCGGTGCTGGCTCAGGGAGTCTAACGGCTTTGGACATGAACTCGGGGAGGGGCTTCTCCTGTGACCCAGGAAGGTGGGCGGGATCACCGATTTCATCCCACTTGCGAGATGAAGCAGAGCAGCTTCCAGTGTGGGCAGCTGAGCTCTTCAGTGGCGCCATCCAGCGGATGGACAGTGCCAGTGGCGGTGCCAGTGGCAACGGAGGCTCCACAGGGTCCTAGGTGGCTGCTGACCTTCATGCTAGGTCACATCTGTCCCTACGGTGGCTCTCTGGGAGGGTCCCCATGCAGGGGGCTGCCTGGCAACCCAGGGGCCAGTTACCCAGCAAGATGGCCTGTGCCCAGTTCGCTGCCCACCGCCCCCCACCAGGTGTGGCCGGGAACACGCTCACCGCTTCCACACTCCTTTCTGGTCAAATCTGCTCCTTTGGCAGGGAAGGGCACCGGGCGAGGAGAGGAAGGAGGAGAGTGGTGGGCTGATGGCAGGAAAGTCTCTTTCCCAGCCTCCTTCCCAGAGGATCCCAAAGCTACCCCTGCCCACCCTGCGCCGGAAGGCAGGACCAGCGTGTCTGGGTGAGGCGGGGTCCTGCCTCAGTAGGACCCAGAGGGTGAGCTGCCCAGGATGAGCAGAGCCCAGACACCTCTAGTGCTGGTACAGAAGTGGGTTGGGAAGATTTGGAAGTGGATATCAGCCCTGCCTGCGGTATTTTCTAGCTGGGTGCCTGCACGCAGCTCCAGCTTCTCTGTGCAGTCCGGATACCAGAGCAGGGCGTAGCCCCATGCTGGAGCACTTGCCTAGCATGTGTGGAACTGGACCAACCCACTGCTAGCCTCACAGAAGGAAACAAATACCTGAAGGAAGTCACAGGACACGGGGCGGGGCAGTGGCGCAGGCCTACCTGCCCTGCATCTCTGGGCACAGGAGCCCTTGTCCCACAGGGTCACATCATCACCCTGTCTCTGCTGATCATCCTGTGATTCACCCCTGGGAAGATGCCTTCGAGATGTGTGATCTTGCTAAAGGCCAACCCGCTCCTGTCTGGGCCCCATCCCCTCTCTCTGCCCCACAGGGTCTCCGAGTGCAGGCAGCAAAGCAACTTCTGACCCGGAGCACCTGTGAAAAGCTCCTGGGGGCTTTCCCAAAGAGTCGCTGGACCTACAGCCATGTCATCGTGGGCTGTGAGGCAGAAAGCCATGGATGGAGAGCCATGGGGTAAGGAGAGCTGTGGTGTGGGCGCCCGGCCTCCACATCCCGTGATGACACAGGGGGAGCCTGGCCTTTTTTCTGTCTCCAGTGCCTACTCTGATCACAGGCATTGAGGACACAGGTGCAGGGTCGGCAGGTGGGGGGCTTCCGCGGGGACTTCCACACGAGTTCCGGCAACACCAGCGGTTCAGATGCAAGGCTGGACAACACATTCCACCCACACCTCACGAGGAGAGCCTGGGAATGGCCTGAGAGAGTGCCACTGGCTGCCCCAGCTCCTCCGAGAAGACTCCTGCACAAGCCAGCCCACCCACACATTTCCTGGGCAGCTGCTACACATCCAGACTCTGTGCCAGCCCCACAGCAACCCAGAGGGATGGTGCAGCCTCTGCCCTGTGGATTCTGCGGGGGTGCTAGGCAAGGATGGGCAGGGGTGAGCCTGGCACTCAGGTGGCCCAGCACTGAAGAGGGCACAGGAGCCCAGAGGGACTGAGATGAGGTGGGATGGGCAGAGGGCACTGGGCTCAGGCTCAGGGGACCTGCTGGTCTGTGGAAAGAGAATGCAGGAGCAAGAGGAGCGAGATGACCCGGGACGAGGAGAGGCCCAGAGCTCACAGCACCAGGCTCCCATCACCAGCAGTGCCCATGACTTCTCCTTTGCCTCTCTTCCTGTGAATGTGGGCATTCCACATTCCTTCCAGCGGGATGTAGCAAATGTGGCCCTGTCCCTCCTGAGATGGCGCTACCAGGACTCTGTCTTGCTGGCTGAGCTATTCTAGAGAGGCTGCACAGAAACGGCCTAGTGACACCTCAGTTCCAAGCTGTGACCCCCTAACAGAGGCCCTGCAGGGCTGTGCCAGAACACTGGAGTGAGGAGTCAGATTTGCTGGGCTTTGGGGACACAGAGGGCATCGAGGTTGTGCTCTGGGAGGCGGGTGGTGAACCTGACAGCAGACAGCAGGGCTGGGGAAGGCGTAGAAGGGTCCAGGGGTCTGTGGATGCACCCTGTGGCCTGGCGCCAGCCTGGCCAGCAGCAGGTCACACACCAGATAGGAGGTAGCATTGCAAACTGGACTGGGCATGCGGTTGGGGGACTCAGTGTGTCCTTCTTGGGGGGAGCCACCCTGCACCTTTGGGTGAGCCCTGCTGCCCGTGTGTCGCCTGCATGTTCCCGCAGGGTGGAGCTGGATTATGGTGCTGACCCTTGTCCCCATAAAGGGAAGGACCTGGATGGCCCCATGTGCAGCTCCCAGCCTGGCCCGCGCCAGCAGAGCTGGTCTCCAGCCCTCCCAGGATGGTGAGCCGTACACCGACATGAAGAGAAGCAGTTCACGCACTCTGGGGCCTGCCGTGAGTGGGAAGGGTGCACCCTCCTCTCTCCCTTCTTACTACCCCACTGGAGGGCACGGCTGTGAGCAGCAAAAGCCCAGGGTCTCCCGACTGCAGGGCCCAGCCACCACGCAGCTGGGACTTCCTGTGAGCCAGAGGGGCACCTCGCACTCACCCAAGCCCCAGTCCCTGGGATCTGTGTTAGACTCACCCTCACCTGCCTCCCTCCCCAAGGGGGTCTTACAGCACATTGCTATAGAACAGGAGTACCTGATGTGGGCCAGGCCACGTCCCACCACTTGTCTGTCCCCTTTGCTGACTCCCACACCAGGCCCCAGCCCGCAGCAGGAGCTAGGATTATAAAACAGACGCAGCTGTGGGTTCCCGAAATGTGCAGTCGGCACAGGGAAGATTCAGGAGACCAAGTGCGATTGTGTATGGGTTTGGGAAAGGCCTGCTCTCTGTGGTCATGGTGTAGGTGTAAGAAATCCCCCTTCGCTGTTCCTCACCGAGATCAGGGCTGGCCGTTACTGTAGCACAAGGCCAGCCCTCACCCCTAGGCTGCTGCAGTAATTTACACAGAAGAGGATGCAGGGATGAGGCAGCAGAGGAGACCCCATGTGGTGGAGATGGAGTCGGTTAGGTGGGTCGGGGCACTTGGGGCAGCGTTCAGCAATGCAGAAAAGAGGGGCTAGTGCTGCTTAGCCCCCTTCTGGGCAGGTGGTAGGGAACCCCCTCCCCTAGCCATGGCCCAGCTGCTTGGGCCCGAGAGAGACACAGGGCATCTGATGTGGACACGGAGTGCTTGCGAAGTATGGGAGGAGGACCCCGGACCTCCAGGGGCCCTCTGGAGTGTGGCAGGGAGAATCTGCCCACAGACCTCCCCTAGCAGGCTGCGACTTCAGGGGTACCTGCTTGGATCTGTCACATTATCGTCCCCGAGTCCAGAATGACCAGCGCAACTCGGATGGCCTTTCGGCTCGGGTGGCCAAGCTTCCCAGCAGCTCCCTGCCACGACCGGGTCACTCCAGCTCGCCTCCAGCTCCTCCCAGAAGCTGCCGGCTGTCCACCCGCACTCTGTCAGGGTTAGATACCCCAGGCTGGCCCTGCAGCTCATGGAAAATTTGGCCTGAAGCGTGTGACTTTGGCACTGGTAAACTTGTGCGTGTCCTGTGTCTGATCCAGCCCGGAGTGAACGATGAGGGACTCTCGAGCAGACTGCTGGGTGCGGCTGCAGAGCGGCCGAACCAGGGGGAAGGGCTTGCTCGCAGCGCGTGCGCACTGAGGCCCCAGGATTCCGACGCGCAAGACAGCAAGGGCCCTCTTCCTGCCACAGCTGCCCCCTCACTCTGCCCCCCACTCTGCCTCTTGACACTGACCTTGTCTCCTGTCCTCTGTGTCTTTCCTGCCCTCTGTCTCCTCAGGGGCTTCTCTAGACCACATACCAAGAGTACAAGGGTGCAGAATGCCCCTGTGCCCATCCACAGGCCTGGATCTCCCCTGTCCACCCGGCCCTCCCTCCTGGGCGTCAGCGAGCCTCCGGGGGCTCTGCACGCTGCTCTAGGAGGGGTGGCTGGTTTCGTGCACTGCTGGAGGAAGTGTGTGTGTGTGTGTGTGTGTGTGTGTGTAGTGGGGGGTCTGGCCTCTGGGATCTTGCCACCTCCTCGCAGCTTGGTGGAGATGCCCAGCCAGGGACCCCTGGCGGGAGCCCGTGGAAGCTGTCCAGGTGCGCCGGGACGTCCCCAACAGGGGCAAGGAAGGAAGCCTGAAGGCTCTGGCCCTCGGCCTGGAGGCTGTGGTGGCTGCTGTCACAGTCCAGCTTTGCTGTGACTGGGGCTTCGGCCCACCTCCCAGGCCAGGTGCAGATGGCCAAAGCTCCTCCCCACCCCGTGCCAACCTTGGTTATGAGGGCCCTTGAGTTGTGATCCGCCACCTTGAATGAGAGAAGTGACCCGGGGCACAGGGACCCATAGGCTGGGTGGGGTGGTCTCTGGGTGTGACCCAGGTTGTGGCCCCTGAGGAGCAACGAGCCACCCTCAAGCCCCTCCGTGCTCTAGGCTGGGTGTGGCCACTCTGCCTTCTCTCCGGCTGCAGCTGGAAATTGGTGGCCGGGGTCTGGGACTCCCCAGCTCTCCACCAGCCTCCCTGTGGCTATCTGCGCTGTCCGAGTCACTCTGTTGCTGGGACACAGCATCGAATATCCCCAGTGTAGAGGAAGAGAGGTTCGTGGGTTGCAGTTTGAGTCCACGGTCAGCAGGCCACACCCAGAGACCACCCCGCCCACCTCCTCCAGCATGCTCAGCCATGAGCTCAGTCTCAGGAGGATCCGCTGACCACTACAGCCCCCACACCTTCCGTGCATGAGACCTGCGGGGCACACTGCAGCTCTACACCACTCTCATCTTCATCTTTCCAACAGCTTCCCAGAGGTCAGCAAGAGCATGCATAGCAATTCCACCAATAATCAAAACCCAAGGCCCTGTCCATCCCTTACTGAACTACTGGAACCTCCACCAAGTGCTTCTGTGGCGCCCTCTAGTGCTGGGCAGGGTGATAACCAAGAGACACAGAGCCGGCTGGCCTGATAAGGCTCCCTCAGGAACACAGGGAAACAAATGATATAAATAAACAACAGGGAAAAGCAGAGGCCGCTTCGGGAGAGGCTCTCTCTCTGGGAGGCTGAGGCAGGAAGGCCAAAAGTTGGAGCTCAGCCTTGGCAAGTCAGTAACCTTGCGAGACCTTGCTGGAGACAAGAACCCAGCAGGTCAGCTTGGGCTTGGAGTGGCAAGAGGGGCTGCTCACAGACAGACACGGGGGCTGAGCCCTGAGCAGGGGGAGCCCTGGCCAGGGCCATGGGCAGCTGCAGGAGAGGGCATCCACGATGAACAGGCTGGGGGCATGCCGGAAACCCCGAGGCAGGAGTGGAGGGAGCTGAGCCTCACAGGGGCCCACGAGTATGAAGCCTGGTCCCACACCTGCTGTCCTCATCTGGCCTGGATCCACACCCAGGCTGGTGAACCCCCAATCCAACAGGCACACAGGAGCTGCTGTGGAGGCTGAGGTCCCTGTGCCCTACCTGCCCTCTCCCTCAGACACAGCACAGTGGCCAGACAGTACCAGAGTGTGGCTGGTGCTAAGTTCGTGCAGACCTGTGGTTCCTGGGGACCCGTAGACTGGGCGTAGTGGGTTGGACAGACCCTGCCCTTCCAGCTACCATGACAGGGAAGATGGCTGCACCCCCCATGTTGGGCTGTGTCTCTGTGACTTTCCACTGCTGGGAGACAACTGCTGATACCCACAAGTTAAAGGAGGAAAGATTTGTCAGATTCACAGGCTGCAGGGTTCTGTGCATAGCTGGCTGGCTCCAAGGCAGGGTGGGATGGCAGAGGGGCTGGCGGAGGAGCGCTGTTCGTGGCAGGGCGGACAGGAAGCAGAGGGAGGGAGGAGCCAGGAGGAACAGGAATCCTTCTAGGCCTCGCCCCGGTGACTGCCTCTTCTGATCAGATCCTGCCTCCTGACAGCAGGCCAGCTAGGGTGCCACCACAACCCATCACCGTCCACGGCTCAAGAGGTTTTGGCAGGACATCTAGAGCTAAACTGCAGCGGGTGTCTTTTCAGTGTTGCAGGAAAGAAGATGCACTTTCTTTTTCTCCAGTGTGAAACTGGAGCAGGGAGCCAGCTGTGAGTACAGCCAGCTGTGCGTGGCTATTTTTCAAGCAATTCATTATGCAGCAGCATGTAGCTGACACGGTGCTAACACTCAGGCATGAGCCCACCGAAGGGACCCAGGAGTGCAACGGCAGGAGCTGTGATGGCTTAGATCTAGGTAGCCTCCCGAGGCTCATGTGTTCTTTGGAAGGTGATTGGATTGTGCAGCTTATAGCTGACTCCCTATTAGGAGGTGGGGTCTGGTCCAAAGAAGGGTTCATCTCCCTCCTGGCTCCTCCCTTCTCTCTCGTTCCTGCCACGTGCTGTGGGCAGCTCTCCACCAGGCCCCTCTGCTGTGCCATCCTGTCTTGGAGCTGGCCAGCCATGCAGGGGCTCCAACACCCACAAATTGTGATCCCAAATTAACCTCTCTTTTCATTTGTGGGTGTCCTGTTTTGTGCTTAACAACAGCAGACCAGCCAGGGTCACGGTTGTAAGCAGCGAGGTCTCTCGCCCTTCACACTCCAGGTATGTGTGTTTGTGCCCAGAGATTGGGTGTCAGAGAACATCCCCCAGATCTGTCATTGTAAGGCTGAAATGTGCCAGGCATGGTGGTGCACACCTGGCATTGCAGCCTTCGGAGAGGCTGAGAGGACGGGATCCAACTGGAATCCAGCCTGGGCAACTTAGCAACTCAGCAGACCCTGTCTCAAGATAAAAAAAACAGGAGGAAAAGTCAGAGGATGTAGCCCAGCAGGAAGGTCCTGGGTTCAAGTCCCAATACTGCAAACAAGGAAGAGACAGAAAAGGACAAGGAGGACAGGCTGAAGTTCAGAGCCCAGGGAGAAGAGGCAACTTCTCAAAATGAGTCCTCCAGCTACAGCTGCACCGGGCCTGGAAGGCAGAATCCTCTCCCAGCTCAGGTGCAGTGGGCGAATGTGCCAGGCCTGCGGGGCATGGAGACAGGAGAACTGGCCAGGGACCTCCAAGTGGGCCGGCAAACTGCTGACCTGTGGTGTCCTCCTCCCCGCCCAGCCCATAAATATCTCATCCTGCGTCCCTGCCAGCCCCGCTAATAGGCCTAATGCTTCCTGAGTGGCAGCACAGAGCTGCATTAGTTGCAGAGGTTTGATTGATTTCAAGCAAAGAGCCTGACCGCCACCCTCTCTCTCTGGTTTCTTTTCCGGCCTCGGCTGGCAGGGTTATCTCTGCAATGCAATTAAGGGTTTCAAAGTACATTTTCAGGAAGATGCGGAATTGATGAGGGTGCAGCCCCCAAGGGTGCCTGCGGGTGACTCGGATTCCAGGGAAGGGGGCCAGGCCGCCCAGAGTGCGTCCACACCCGCCCAAGTCTTGGTCTCCAAGGTCCAGATGGCCACAGTTAGGGTGCTGGTAGGTGGGGCTGCTGGGCCATGGGGTGCTGTCTTGTGTGGTCCTCCCTTCCCGGGTTGGGCTGCCACATGGGTGTGTCTCACTTGCTGCCTGCAGGGGTCAGGACGAAGCCTGGGAGCTGAGTCACCATTCCACGGTTCCACCTTGGACGCAGCCCTGCTGCCCGGAAGCCCAGATGCGGTGCTGGAGCAGTTGCTTTCCTGAGCGCACTGCACTGCGGAGCGCATGCTGGGCACAGCTCCAAGTGGCCCCGGGGCGCCTGTTATGGAGGGTCACTCTGAGGGTCCTTCTGAATTGGCAGAGGGTGGGACAGCACAGCTGGCTTCTGTGCACACTCTGTGAGCTCTTCTGAGTACTGGACCATGCAGGGAGCTGTGGGCTGATGCAGCCACACAGAAAGGCAGCCCCGAGCTGCAGCATAGGGCAGGGGACATGTGGGGGACAGGGAAGGCGGCAGGCTGCAGTGGAGGTCAGAAGTCGAGACCACAGTGGAGCTAACACCATCCACGGGGAGGGGGCTGCACTCGCTGCGGCTTCTTGGAAGGAAAAGTGCATGTGGTTGGCCGAGACAGTCCCAGATGGCGAGTGTGGAACAGGCCACCCACAGCGGGCCACGGAGCAACCTGGGCACTGAAGCGTGGCAAGTTGGTGCATAATGGGAATCGAGTTAGAAAGGTAGGGTAGAGATGGGCAACCCCGGACGTCCACCTCTTGCTAAAAAGCCTGGGGCCTGCTTGCCGGGCCATGGTGATCCAGGGGCAGCCAATGGCTTCCAGAAGATTCCCTGGCTAGGAATGGGGAAGAGAATGTAGATGTCCTCATGATGGCTGGCAGCTCCTTGATAGCAGGTTCACTCCCAGACGCTTCCACATAGCAACCGCCTTCCCTGGTGCCCATCGAGTGTGTGTGAGGATCTTGCATCCCCTCTGCCCATTCTAGAGCCACCCTTGGCCACTACGGGGACTCCGACCCCCATGGTGCTGTCCAGCCCCAGGCTCCCGGCCATATCTCGGGCTACCCCACAGCCACCACTGTCCCCATCATGGCCCCTCACTGCCTCCTCTGCACCCCGACCGTGCAGGGCCTCAGGAAGCAGAGGCCACGTCATGCCAGCGCTTCTGCACCCTGCCCTCAGTGGCGCCTGCTGCTTTTTGTGCTTGGAAAGCCGCTCTAGTGGCCCACACAGGGTCTGTGTGATTGTGGGACGAGTGCCCCTGGGTGAGCCCAGCCACACACCCTTTGTAATCCTGTGGAGATTGCTGTGTGACTCTCCCATCGCAGCCCCTGGCAGCCGTGCTCACGTGGGTGCCTCTGATCCAGTGCCCTTCAGCCTCCTGTAGGGACCTCGTGCTGCTGCCTAGCCAGGTCCACTTCTGCCTTAGCAGGTGACTTGGCCAGTCTGTCACAGAGCACAGGGCAGCCAGCACACAGCACCCACATGAGGAAAGGCGGACTATACTGCCTACTCCCAAGTACACCTGAAGTCGGCTGCCTCCTCACACGCCCTCCTAGGAAGCTTACCTCACAGCTCAGCTCCAGTCCCCACCAAAGAAGACCCTGGTATGTGGGCTTAGGTGACCACAGGAAACCCAGGCAAAGAGGAGGAGGAGGAGGAAGACAGGAAAGGGGTCACCGCGTGGCAGGTTGGGGGGAAGGGGGTTACGCCTTGCCTCTGCACTGGGGCTTGGTGTCCCTGGGGATTTGCATGGAGCCCCACTGAGGATCACCCTGTGGAGGGCAGAGGCCTGTCCCACCCTCAGGCATCAGCCCCCCTGCAGTTCCTGGTTGCCACACAGGGACGTGAACTGCCCAGGAGCCAGAGGAGTCCCTGGAGTGGCAGAGAGACAGACAGCGTTAAGGTTGCATCACGCGCGCGCACACACACACACACACACACACACACACACACACACACACCCTGAAGAGCCTCACCTGCTCAGGGCTGCAGCGGCCCACAGGAGGTGGAACCTGGCCAGAAGAGCCAGTCCCCAGGGCGTAGCCTGGAAGGGTTTCTCCCTTCCTGGCTCCTCTGTCTCCTCTGCTTCCTGGCGGCCCAGAGGTGGGCAGTGTCCTCCGCCAGACCCCACCTGCTCCCACTTCCACCTGCTCATGACAGGAGCTTTGAAACAGTGGCAGAAGGAGCCCCTCCTCCCCTGCACCGCCGCTCCCATATTAAAGTGGCTGCGTCAGACTGGCACTCCAAGGTGCACGTGGCATCTCTAGCACTGTAGTGGTCCTCACGCCTTCATTTATCACCTCTTCCCACCACCGCCTCCCTGCACCATGAAGCCAAGCGCACGAGTCCTCCAGCTGCCACCCCAGCCCACCCCAGCCCACCCAGTCCACCTCTCCCCAAATTCCGATTTCCCAGGTCTGCTCTCCGGAGTCCTGCATGACAGGCCCAGCGGCTCCTGGACAGGATCAAGCCCAGCTGAGCACCCTACTTCCACACGCTGCTGTTGGAGTCCACACCTTCACCTGCCTCCAGGCTCCTCCTTGTCTCTGGTGAGGACTGTTTGGCAGTTTGAGGCCTTTGGGGTGCACCCTGCTGTCCCTCAAAGCCACCTCTCCTCCCACCACATGGGGGCACAGCTCTGAGCTCCTGGACTAAGGAGGTGACTTCCACACTGTGTGGCTTCAGCCTTTCCAGCTGCTGAGGTGACACTTGCTCTTGGAGATCCAAAAGGCATCACAAAGCCCAAGCTGGACGTGACTTCCCTGCTCTCGCAAAGCCACTGCTAGCCTTTCCCTGGTCTTGGTGACTACAGCCTGTCCACCTGGTTGCAAAGGTCAGGGACAGCCTGGACGCCCTCGCTCACCCAGAAAGCCTGGTGTCTCCAGCTTGGAACTTGCTAAGCTGTCCTAGTCTTTCCCCTAGTGACCTGGCTCTCTTCCCAGCACCCCGCGGCTTGCTACCTCCACAGCCCAGTGAGCTGCGTCCTTCTGGCTTCCTTCCTGTCCTCTGCCAGTTTTCACCGAGCAATGAGGGGAATGCAAACAACCCAACTGGAGTCCCACTCCCCTCTGCTTGTCATCATATTGTCTTCCTTGCTGCAGGTGGCCGTGGAAACCTGGCAGGCCCAGCTCTTCCTGTCCGCAGCCACGACCTGCTTTCTGCACCCGCCGCTGGGCCTCAGCCCATGCCAGCACCCTTCCTTCCTCTCTTTCCATCTCAGCTCTGACTTCTCTTTCTGCTTGGAATGCTGTCGTCACTTCCAAATGCCTCAGACCCTGAGACGAGCCCTCTGGGCACCACAGAGGCCATTTGTATCTGACTCATGCTTATTGCTGCAGTGGGCAGGGGCACATCTGCTTGGAAAGCCATTGAATTTTGGGGTTCAGCATAGTATCTGGTTGCGGTGGGCATGAAATCAGTATCCACCAAGCAGCTCCAGGATGAAGGATACGACCCTGTAACATTTGGGCTCAGATCAGTCTTGGGGAATTTTCAAAGCATACGTGACAATTGCTTTATCTGTACCCCAAGATCTGTATGACT
This sequence comes from Octodon degus, assembly GCF_000260255.1. Lineage (NCBI taxonomy): Eukaryota > Metazoa > Chordata > Mammalia > Rodentia > Octodontidae > Octodon > Octodon degus. The sequence continues at coordinate 2,620,021 of NW_004524702.1, forward strand.
TCTTGGGAGAACATGGACTTTTTTATTCCTTTCCCTTATAGAAACACAAAGTGTATAAATTTTAAAGCCATTTGACTAGCAGTTGAGGGTCTGTGGAAGACAGCAGTTTTGGCAACATACCCTCCTGTGCTCAAGCCTTGGCTTTGCCATCCATCTACTGGGCTTGTCTGACCCCTATCACGGTCAGCTTTTTCTACTGTGCTAGGTAGGGGTTGAACATGTATTCCGAGGGCTGGCGGGGGAAGCTGGGTGTCTCGTGGACCCGAAGGAAGCTGTGTGGGCTGCTCTGCTTCTCCTGAGGCCAGGTCATTGGCAAGGGTGTCTGGGCCTCCATGCCCTGCTACCCTATGCTCATTGCCCTGGCCCATCCTTGAATGAGGGTGCTGGGGGCCTGGGTGGCTGTATTTGGGGCCCCTCTTGCCTTCTCATCTTTTGTGGCTTCCTGGCCATGCTGCAGGGTTCCGGAGGGGAGGGCTGGAAAGACAGAGCCGTTTCACTGCCAGAGGTTTCTGCTAACCATACAACTGGGTTTTCAGGGGAGTGATTCATGGACATGCATTTACAGCTGAAGTTGTAGATCTGTTTTTAGAAATTATTAGCAGGCATTAAACAAAAACAGGCTTCATTAATAATTCACAGGAAAAGATCGGGCATGATATCCTGCAGCAGCAATCTTTAGGGCCCTAGCGAGCGTGCCATTTGCTTCGAGCTGTTTTCTTCTCCTTCCTCCTCCAACCTCACAGAGACCTAGATGGTCTGCAGCATGGAAGAAGAGTTGCCAGGGCCTATTTCTCAGCTGAGCAGATTCCTTTTCTAGCCCCCTCCCCCAAGTACAGGACAAATTCTTGGCGCCAACATGGAGAGTGAAAGCGGAAGCCCTGGAAGCAAAAGTAGAGTAGGCGCTGATGCTACCTGCAAAACGCCGGAGTCGGGGCTCCTAGGCTTCAGCTCAGCTTCAGCTCCCAGGCCTCAGAGTTTGCTGGTGGTCGCAGCCCCGAGGGCTCCCCTGACCCGTCTCGTAGGCCACCCGGGAGGTCACTGCAGCCTAACACAACCTGAAATCCCCAGGACACAGCAGGGGGCCAAGGACACAGCAGCTGACCTCCTCCTCCCAGCATCCTCCACCTGGGCTCCGCCTGACCAGAGCCTTCCTTCCCCAGCACGGCCGGCTCCCCGATTCATCACTCTTCATGCAGACATTTCTCAGACCTCGAATTCACTGCTCTTCTCCAGCCCTGAGCCCAGAGAAGGTCGCTGGCTGCCGGAGGTGAGTGGGGGCCTCACTCATGCTCAGTTGTGAAGGACTGGAGACCTTCAAGCTCCCTGGGCTCGCGCGCAGCGTGGAAGGGGGCAGGAGCGGGTTCTGTGCCTCCGAAGGACAGAGACAATAGCTTGCAAACAAGCAGGTGGCAAAACGCACACACAAGAACAAAACCCACAAAAGCCATTTCAAGTTCTTTCCAAAAAGCTCTTTGGGTTCATGGCTTGGTGGCAAGCCCTCCCTCCCTGCAAACTCACTAAGTTGTTGTGGACTGGGGCGAGTCACTTCTCTCCGCCCTCCTCACCTGCAGAAGGAGGTGCGACTCACCCACTGGGTGCCATGAGGACCAAAGCTCATGCAGGCTGAAGGCCTTGGAAGTCCCAGTCCTGCCCTGGAACAGCCCTTTCTCCTCACCTCCTTGGGAGGTGATCAAGGGCATCCTGGTTGACAGCCAGCATAAAAAGATAGTTTTGTGGCTCTGGACCGTGCTGAGGACCCCAGGGAGCCCCATCAGCATAGCCGCCCCCTTCTGCTCTTCAGAGACTCTTGGGAGCTGATCTACTCTGGAACCCAAGCTGGATCATGGCAGGTTTCACAGTAAAACAACCTGGCAGGGGCTGGGGAGACAGCTCAGTGGTCTAAGTCCTGTCTGGCAGGCAAAAGGAGCAGGGTTCAGTCCCTGGTACCACACGCCGTGCAGACCCTGGGTGCTGAGCTGGCCACTGAGACCAGGCATATGGTGCTTGCCTGTAATCCCAGAGCTGGGGAGGCTGAGACAGGAGGATCACTACGAGTCTGAGCTACATGGTGAGACCCTGTGCCAAATAAATAAACAAATAAAATATTTTTAAAAATTAAAAAAAAAAACCAACAACCTGGCAGGCAGCGCTTGGCAGGAGTCACCCCAACGCGAGGCATGAGCAGGGTTTCTCTCTTTCGTTTCCCAGCATGGCACGCTGGCTTGGAGACAGCATCTTCCTGGACACAGCAGACTGGGACCAGCTTCTTCCTGTTATCCTGTGACCTGGGCAGCCAGAGAGGGCCCTGAGGGCCTCATCTCAACCCACTCCTGGGGAGTGCTCTCTAGGTCCAGCCAGGGCTGGATCCGGCTTCCATGTGAAATCGCTGACTCCGTCTGACAAGGCTGCGCACCTACAGATCCCACTGCGCACACGCAGGCTCACAGGCTCTTGAGGTCACCTGCCCCTGGTGCTCGCCTCCTTGCTGCTTGGTCCGCTGTCCCCATCAGTCTCCAAACCCATGTCGCAGACACCCCAGAAGGTGACTGAGGGCTCCCCAAGGAGGAAGTGCACACTTGCACGGGCACAGGCCAGCCCGTTGTTCAGCAATTGCACTCAAAAATTCGAGGATTTCCCAAATGAGCCACAACATCATTTAGTTTTCTTTCTGAGGCAGCTGCAGGAAGGACAGGGACCGCTGGGTCACCTTGGGCTCCAAGACAGCTCCATGTTCCTTGGCACCCATGCTTGCTTTGAGCTCACGAGCAGCACTCGCAGCCTGCTTGTTTCTGCACAGGAGTTAATACACAGGGCGACTCCGGTATTCGAGGGGGTCCAGGCTGTGCCCCAAGGAGCTTTGTCAAGGCGGAAACCCTTTTCAACAGGAGCAAAAAGGTCATGACACCTCTGTCTCTCCTGCAAGTCACAGCAGAAGGCGCTTGTCTCCTGATGGAGGCTGCGGTGGGACCGCTTCCTCTGAACACTGTGTGGAACAGTGTTGTCCCTGGTATGGTTTGGGTCTCCAGGGTCTCCCCAGGTCTGCATGTTGAAGACATGTACCCAGGGTGGACATTCAGTCCCACTATGACTTGTCACCACAGCATAGGACCAAAGCCACAGGGCCAGGCCATCAGGGACTGTACCTCCAAAACTGGGAGCAGCAATAAACCATTTTTCTTTATAAGATGACAGTCTCAAGCGCTTCATCACAGTGACAGGTTGCTGACAAACATAATCCCTTCCCACAGCCAGTAAGGTTGGTATTATCCAGTCTCAGATGGGAACTGAGTCTCACGGGATGTTGGATCCTGTGTGGCCTGGCGACCCAGACACCCAAGGATGGAAGGAGTGAGGGGTCATGTGCTTGTGTCACTCCTTCTAGAAGCAGTAGTCAGTGTTCCCTTCATTACCCCTTTCTTCTGGTAGCCTTACAGAAATTGTGTGGATGCTCCTTAATGTTTGCCATCATGCATTTGATTTTTAAAAAATCACAATCCCTTAGGTACTGGAAACTCACAAAATGTGCATTAACTTAATTTTGCTAACATGGCTATGTTATCCAAGTGGACTGTGTGTCTAGGGGCATGGTGGGCGCTGGTGCATAAAGTCGGCCACCAGCTTCCTGAGAACACTCAGTCTTGCGTCCAACAACATACTAACCTCACTTCTGTTCATGGTTGGGCATTTAGGTGACTGTCACTTGTTTTCTTTTTAAACAGTTCGATAATGGACATCTTTGGATATATGCCTTTGCGAAGTATTTCAGATTTTCTTACAAGAAATTCTCAGAGGTTATTTTGTTAGTGGGTTAAAGCATCTTGGTCAATAATCAAATCTGTTTTCCAAAACTGCTCCACCATGCAGGCGGCCCCTAGATGTGACTTTCTGGGATGGCCTCTCACCAGTGTGACAGAGGCTGGGATGAGGACAAGGGCACTCCTGCACCCTCACCCACGGGGGCTCCCAGGAAACATGAGTCAGAGAGAGGGCAGGCAGTCGCTTCCTTCCGCAGTGGCCCACAGACACCTCTGAGCTGTGTGGAACGCACAGGCAGGCCTCGAAGCTCTTCTCTGACCTGTTCCCTCAGACCACCATCGGCAAGCCAGACCGCTCCATGAGAAGGCCTCACCCCCGAGTTGTGGGGCGCATGACTCAGTCAGCGGAGCCGTAGACCACCGCAGGACTTTGCTGCTGCTGCCGAGTCGCGGCTGCTGCCTTTCCAGTCAGTCCTGGAGCTCGCCCTCACCAGCCATCCCAGGAAGCTGTCTGTTACTGCTCCCCGACGGTGTGTCTCCCAGCACAAACCCTTCCCGTCCCCTAACTAGAGCCCAAGTCCTACCATGCCTGAGACGCCCTGTGCCCTGTGTGGGGACTCCTTCCCTGCAAGAGTCATGGTCCAGCTCTAGGTGGCCCTGGGGGGTGTGGCTGGAGGACACTGCCACCCTTCTCTGCCCTCTGCTTCCCACTGCCCCCACTGTCCCTGCCACAGGCTCAGGGCCAACCTTGGCTTCCATCTGCAGCTGAAATCAGCTTCAGCCCTCCAACTCAGGTTGTAAGAAAATCATTACTTCATTGTCTACTTTAAATTGGATTTTTGGTTTCAGGCCCATAGGCGTTGGTGCTAAAGGAAACTTCTAGTCTTCCCTAGGACTCTCCCTTTTCTGCTCCGCCGTGCTGGGCCGCAGTCCTGGAGGCCGTGGAGAGAGGGTACCTGGCCTTGCTAGTGACTACATAGGTCCCTGCCCTCCTGGCTGTGCCCACATGGAGCCGTAGGTCAGGCTCTCTGCTGCTGCCTCTCAGTGATTTCTGTGTTTGACATCTTCAGGGTGGGGGTGGGGCTTGCAGCCGTTCCTTCTGGGGTCTTGGGTCCTCCTGGGCGAACCAATGAGTGGGGGAGGAGAAGCCTTAATGACCCTGCCTTCTCCAGCACTGCTGCACCTGGAGGTTCCCATTGCCAGCTTCTGTTCAGTGTCACCATGTTATCACCAAGTGACTCAAGACAGCACACATCCCTTGCCTCACCTGGCCGAGGCCAGCAGGTGGAGCCCAGCAAGGCTGGCCCGTGTGGGGCGTCACTCAGCTGTGATCAGGAGCATGATGGGTTTACACGCCAGGCCTCTCAGCCGCTCCTCTGGTCCAGGTTATGCAGAAAAGCAGGGCAGTGTCCCGGAAGGGACACTTCACTGCACAGGGCCCGGCGGGGCTGGTGTGGAGGTCGTCATGGAGACCAGGTTTCAGCCTTGGACACCGTCATGGCTCTAGCTGAGAGTTCCAGCCCACGCCACCTCCGAGCAGCTAATGAGTCTATGATAAGAAGAAGAAGAAGAAATGCCTGGGGCTTCTGGGGAGGGAAGGTCGCTTGCTGCGATGTTTACAGAGTCCCCAGGCAGAGCTGGGGGAGGACCAGTGGGCAGTGGTCAGCAGATGAAAGGTCACTGTCTGTGGCTGCAGGACAGGAAGAAAGGGGTGGCAGGAGGGGAGGGAGGGGACCCTGAGCTTGTCCCTTCCTGCCCAGACTTTCCCTCCCTGTCGCTCCTCAGGGTGGCAGAAACTCACCCAACAGGGTCTGCAAGTGGGCTTTGAACCTGAACATGGAGAGCACGCGCAGGGCAGGGCAGGGCAGGCGGTGACAGCCTCGGTCCTGAGGGCCATGCTCGGGGGAACCAGCAGCACCCCCCTCAGGAGCCCTGGGCATCACCCCAGGTGGGCACGGCCAGCTCTGTTGCTGGCTTGCTAGCTTACCTCATGTACCTCCCAGAGCTCAACCTTTGTCGTCAGCAAATAATAATGTAACAGGAACTTAAATAAAATGGAAAGCCATGGTGTAAGCCAGTATATTCTTCTGTTTTCTGTTACTATAACACAGCCCCTGAAGCTGGTCAACTTTATAGAGGAAAGTTCCAGAGTTTCCAGGGAACCCCTCGGCACTCAGCTATGTGCAGGCCTTGTGGCCCGTGGCTCTGTGTGTTGGGAGCATGTGTGAGAACAACGGGAAGCCACGGGAGAGGAGCACAGCCACCAACGTTCTCTAGAACTGTGCTCTCGTGAGAACCCAGGTGTAGCCCCAGGGCCCC
>NW_004524702.1:2626254-2627947 GCF_000260255.1 Octodon degus
CCCACCCCAGAATCGCCCCCAACTCCAGGGTCCCGCACTGCCTGGTGCCTCAGCCTGGGCTAAGACATCAACAGTGCAAAATGCCCCAAGACTGTCTTCCATGACAAGATGGCTTCAGAAGAAAAAGGAGCGTGTTGTGGGACTTGCCCCCCAGGTTGCAGCAGATGCCAGCGTCCTGCAGAGGAGGGTGTGGGTGGCCCGGCCTCCCTCACAGTGAAGTCGTCCACTGCATTTATTTCCACGCAGAGCCCAGGAAGCTCTTCGGCCGTCTTATGGGAAGAGAATTTTGGATTTCCCTTCAGGAAATCTAATAGCCTTCTTGGCTGCCCACCAAGTAGACAGGATTGGACACTCCTTGACTCTGTAGGCTTTGGTTTTTGGTTAATCACTCGAGTCTGACTCATGTGCTCTGCCAGCCTGCAGGCTGAACCTAAGGCCATCAGTAATGTTCTCCATTTGTCCTTGAGCCTGACGCAGGAGTGAACGCAGCGCCCCGCAGGTCGAGTCCGTTTGCCAAATGCCTGCCATGTGCCTGGCATTCTGATGCCACCTGGGGGCACAGCACTGATGAGAATCGCCTGCTCCCCTTAGAAAGCTCTGTGCCACGGAGGCCCACAAACACAAGCGGCACTCAACAGCCGACATCCAGGGCAGGTGGAGCCAGGCTGACCGGGAGGCGAGTCGGAGGGTTTCTGTCTCCACGTACATTACAGAAAGGCTGATAAGACAGGTTCTTAGTGAGAACACGGGCCTTTACTAGCCTGTAAAGCCAGAGCCCGAGTGGAGCCCTTTGGGCCAGGGAGATGCAAGGATTTTATTCAGCTGAAAGAATAAGAAATAATCTTGAAGACCTTGTGTGCTGAGATCAGAAGCAACCTGAGGAATTAACTGACAGAGATACACCACAACATTAGTAGTGGGTCTCTCCAGGGGATGGAGTTTGGGCTGAGTTTAATTTTCTTTTTTCCTTTCTTTCTCCTTTCTATTCTGCTTAGTCCCTCCTTCCCTCTCTTCTTTTTATGTATCAAGCTTTCTGAGGTATAACTGGCAGGCAATTGTTGTATTTTTGCAGGTATACAGGGTGATGATTTGGCATAGACTATCTTGGTGGACGATTATCAAATTGACATATCCAGCACCCTTCGCAGCCACCACTTCCCTCCTTGCCCTCTTTGTGCCTTTTGCTTGTGCATTATTAGTACTTGATGCATGTCTTACAATGCGTCTTCACTTAACTTTGAAATTGAGAGCATGAGTTTGGAGCATGCAGTTAAAGGAGACCCTAAGGCATGCTGGACCGGAGCTGGTGGTCAGGCGGGCCGAGCGCAGAGGCCGGGACTCCCTGCTCCCTGCCCCCTGCGGCCCCCAGCAAGCGCCTGTGTTCACCTCAGCGGCATCAGCTCAGGGGCACTGGCATTTGCTTAAACAAACCCAGCTTCAAACTATGTACTTATTAGAGCAGCCCAGGGATCTGCTGCCATTCTTATCATTTTCCCTCCTTGGAGAGTCACAAGATGCTTGGCTTTAGAACACCGTGTCAAAGGATGAAAATCCACGGGAACCAGGAAGTTGCCCTGAGCACTCCGGGACGAGACTTTGCTGGTACCATTAAGAGACCTTCCCCTTTGCAGAGCGTCAAAGGCCCGTGTAAAGCAGCTGGAGCTCTTGTGTGTCACTGCCTTCGACCGCATGG
>NW_004524702.1:2628313-2629574 GCF_000260255.1 Octodon degus
AGCTGGGAATCAGTCTGCCAGCCAGCGCCATGGGTGTCACACGGTCCTAAGGTGCTGATGGGATGGGACTCTCTGAGAGGCTCAGGTGGAGAGAGGGCACTTGGGGCGGGTCACCTCTGAGGAGCCTCCTCACTTTGGGATCTTGATTCTAGGACTCGACAGGATAGACACCATCTTAACAGTAGGTAACACAACTAACTGATCAAAGTCAAGCATTGCCAGCCCCGCAGTGACTTTTTGCCCAAGAAATGTCCAGGCCAGCGCGGGTGAAATTAATCTGTTTTTCCAAGACTTGATCCCATCAGGCCTACTAGCCCTGTAATTTGTGGGTCTCGTTGTTGGCAGGGCAAGAAGCCCAGCACTGGCCGGCAGACCACGGCGCTGTCACCCAGCACATACCCTGTGAGCCAGTGTCACACAGCCAATAGGAATGGGTGGGTGTGGCCATCTGCCTCCAGGGCCAGCCAGGGAGCTTTCCTCCCACAAGAGGGCTTGCTAGTCCCTCTGTCCAGGAAGATCGCCCATCTCTTGACCCACGGTTCGGCTTAGCCCGCAGCCAACCCACATCACACTCCACCTGCTCTCCCCAAACCAGAACCCGCTGGGTCCACACCTTTCCTCCACACCACAGGTGGAGCCATATCTCCTCCTGGTGACAGGAGGATGGCCAGCGCCCTCTCCTGGTCTCTGTGTCTTCTCAACCCCTAGCTGCCTGCAAGCCCTGGGGGCCCTTGGGGTGTTTCTCAAGGCATCAGGCCACCTCGGGGCCAACCCCAGCACAACAAAGCCACACCACAGGCCGCTGCTGGAACTGGCGAATGGCTCAGTCCTCTGAAGCCCAGCTCGCCTTGCTTGGTCGGGGCCCATTCTGAACAAACGGAGTTGCTCCGCTCTTCCTTTCCCTTCCTCTCCCTGGTCTCTGGCGTGTTTCCCCCTCTCCCTTTGCCTCCCCCTCCTATTTCTTCCTCTCATCTCTTCATTCATGGATGCTGTCAGCCTATTTCATTCTCTATCCTGCATGAACCCCTTGCTTTCCTGTCCAGAGACCTGCATTCAAATGAGACCAGATATGCAGTGAGAATGAGGAGCCTGCATTCATCCCGTGTGGCTTTGAGGTTCCAGCAGCCACTGCAAACAGTTCTTTGGGGTGCTGGAGGTGCTGTGTCTCAGGAGGAAGTTGGCCCACCCTGCAGCCAGCACCCAACCCAAAGCCAGTGCCCACCTGGAGGAACAAGGCTGTGGACCCGGCCACAAAGACCCG
>NW_004524702.1:2631994-2632879 GCF_000260255.1 Octodon degus
GGACCCCAGGGCTCCTCCCCAAAGTACCCCAGCCTCAGACCACCGAAGCAGGACCCCCGTCATGCAGGCGATTTTCCCCAACACATGCAGACTTTGAACCCTGCCGCCACCGATGGATCCTGAGGCCGTGTGGCGCAGACAGCGGGAACGGGCATCAAGACCCTGAGGAGGTGGCTGTGGCATCGGGCACCTGCCCTTCTGTGCTGGGTTGACCCCAGCTCTATCACATGCCGCCTGCATGCCTTAGTGACCACCACCTTGTCCTTGAGCAGTGGCTTGCAGAGTCCCTGAAGGGGCTTCTGATATTAGGGAAGTTGTTGGATCTGGGGCCCCTGGCCATGGCCGTTGGGGTTTTAATCCCTTCCCAGCTCCGCCCATCGCTCTCTGCTTCCTGCAGCCAGGATCCTGCACCTGCACAGTGAAATGTGAGCCGAGTTACCCCTGTCCTACCTTACACTGTGGTGTTGGGTAGCTGTCTCAGCGATGAGAAAAGAGACCAAGACACCCACCAGCAGAAAAGACAAGTTGTTCAGCACGGGAAGCACGTACGTGTCATTTACTCATGATATCTGTCTGCCATTTCTCTCTTTGAGACCGACCCTTGCTGGTTTCTAGCTCAGCCTGTGCCAGGCCCACCGGAGTATGGTGTGGTTCAGGCCTGCGTGGCCTCCTGCCTGCCTGCCTGCCTGCCTTCCTTCCTTCCTTCCTTCCTTCCTTCCTTCCTTCCTTCCTTCCTTCCTTCCCTTTGCTTTCCTGTGAGGAAGTACTCTCAGAGCCCTGCAAAGAAACGAGGCTGAGGGGCTCCCACCCCAGATGGAGCTGCAGCAAGGTCGGGGGACGCATGTATGTCTTGTAGGCAGGGCTGAACTTTGTACACTGGCCAGA
>NW_004524702.1:2634294-2635178 GCF_000260255.1 Octodon degus
TGAGATCGAGGTAACAGCGCTGCGTGGTTTCTTTTCTCGTGCTGTGAAACATGCAAGTTCAGAAGGTCTGCATCGCTGATGGAACTGGTATTTTCCAACTGGCCGATGCACAGCTCTGGATAACAGATTCATTGAAAGTAGGATGTTTTCGTGTAACAATGCAGAGTTATAATATTAGATTAACATAAGATTTTAATGTCAGTCTGTAGACTGGCCTGGATTAGGCTTCACATTGCAGCAAACCTTTAAAACTTACCATCCACAGAGTATTTGTCACCCCAAGGAGGACACACAATTTTCTAAAAAGGCTATTTTGATTTTCCTTCTTTTCCTCTATTCTACTTCTGCTCTAAAGTAAATACGCTATTGAGATACAGCAGGTATGGAAGTAGGCACAGAAAGCCAGCCCTCTTCCTTTGTACCAGAAGTTGAACTCAGGACCTCAAATTTGCCAGCAGATGCTGTGCCGCTGAGCTATAGCCCTGGCCAGCCCTCTTCTGTTAAGTTAGGTGTTGAGGGTTTTTCAAAGCCTGAAACAAAAAGCACTCTTCCCATGTTGCTTTCCTTGTTTACAAAAATAAAGAACTTCGCATAAAACTATTAGTTTATGTTAGCATAGAATGGCTTTGCATCTTTAAAAAATCAGTGAGATGCATGTTTTTTAAATTTCTCTAGCTTGCTGTCTAATTTGGTAAACATCTTTGATATCAGCCATATGCAAGAAGCTGCTCAAGGGCTGGCCAAATAGCTCAGCGGATGAAAGCGCCTGCTTAGGCAGACACAGGGGCCAGGAGTTCTGTCTCTGGGCCTGCCGAGCTGGCCCTGCCCCGGGGCACGCTGAGCCGGTGATTGAGAGTGGGCATGGTGGCACACACCTGTAATCT
>NW_004524702.1:2635553-2641885 GCF_000260255.1 Octodon degus
GTTCTTAGCAAGATCCCATCTTAAAAGTTCCAAAAGGGATGCGGATATAGCTCAGCCCTGGGTAGGCTGTAGGGGAGAAGGAGGAGGAGAAGAAGAAGAAGAGGAAGAGAAGGTGGAAGAAGAGGGGGAAGGGAAGATACAGACCTGGATACACTGCCCACCTGCCTTGTCCAACCCACTTATCAGAACTGATCACATATACCCGCCCCTCCTCCTCCAGGTACAGGGTTCCCCTGCCCTTCCCGCCCTGGCTGACCAGCCAATTGGATCACATTAGAGTGATTTCTGGGTGTGGGACCTGAGAGACAGATCATCCTTGGTTCACTTAGCTGAGTGACACCCACAGAGCTTAGAGAACGGATGGGTGCGTGTTTTCCTTCATGTCTTCTGGAATTGAGCAGAGCCAGTTTGCACCAAAGATGGGACAAAGACCTGCAGAAAGAAGCCGAGCCCAGCACCAGTGGAGAGGCAGCGGGCAACCCGCCTGGGGCCGTAACCTTCCCTGTGCCCAGCCACGCCCTGCCTTTGCCCTGGTCCGGCTGTTCTGTTCCAGCTTCTCAGCTGACGCCCCTGAGCCTTGCGGCCCAGCCGGAGGTGGCCGGACAGTCATTGTCCTGGAACTTTCAGAGAACCACACGTCTGCCTGTCGCTCGTGAAATTCAAGCTAATGAGCGGGCAGATGACGCCTGGCTTTCTCGACAGCTTCCACTTTCCCTTTTTGCCTCTGAAGACAGATTATTTTCAGACTCAGCATCTTTAGTGAGAAATGCAAAGCTCTTTGGAGCCTTGCAGCGGGTGGCCCGGAGCTCGCGGCAGCGGAAGCTGGAGCTCGTGACACACACGCGCGGAGGGAACGGTCGCCTGGAGCTCACTAATCTCCACCCGCAAGCACATTCTTTAATGATGCATGCGAGCGACAAGCCCGTCCTTTCAACAGGAAATGTAAAAGCCCACCGATGAGCCGGGCCCGGGGGGCCCCCCCCTGAAGCAACAAAACCGCCCCCAAGCCGGGGCAAGAAGGTTGTGAGTTCAAGGCCAGCCTGGCGTCTTAGCAAGACTGCAGCAAAATGCAATGGAAAGGGTGCTACACGTAGCTCAGGGCCAGCGCGGCCGGGCCTCTGAGCCTATAGAAATTACAGCTACTTCCAAATAATGTGAAAACTGACATGTGCTCATTGTACTTTACAGTAGCTATTAAGCCTTCAGCCGTGTTATTTTATACATACATTCCTGTATCAAAAATTTCATTATTTTGGCAACTACATTTCTAACTTCATGGGTATGTTCTGTTTGATTCCCTTTAAAAGCAGTTTCCTCTCCTCCCTCCCCCATTCCTGCTTCTTTTTCCTTTTGAGCAGTTTCCTCCCGTTTCACCATATCCACGTGCTTTTGGGGTCTTGTTTACTCTGTCAGCTTCTTACACTAGGGAGACAATGTGATGTTCACTCATGTGACACTGATTTATTTTGCTTATCAGTGTGGAAGGGAAGAGGAAAATAGGTAGCTACACACACACACACACACACACACGCGCGCACACACGCGCACACACGCGCACACACGCGCACACACGCGCACACACGCGCGCTGGTTAAGGTAGTCATCCTACTAACTGCTATCAGCTCACTGAAGGGAAAGCTCTCTGCCTACACGGCTTGGCCAATTTTTCAAGCCTATACTTTGTAACCTGAGCAATTACTTCCACAATAACACTATGCAATGTAGTGACCATTGTTACTCTCCTACAATCTTATTTTGAAATTTTATACTTATGTCTTTGTTTATTTTTTCTTTTATTTAAAATAAAAAGGGGTTTGTACCACAAAAAAATTAAAAACATTATTCTAAGAATAGACTATTAAAATGCATCCTGGGGTTCCAAGGTACAAAGGGTAGAAAACAAAAAAGTAGGCAGGGAAGAAGGAAAGGAGGGAGAGAGAGAGGAAAAAAAGAGGAAAGAAGAGAGATAAAGAAAGAAAAATTCAAGAATTCCTGCTTTGATTTGTCTTTTTGGAAGATTGATACACAAGAAATAGAAATTTGGTTTAAAAAAAAAAATCACCGATAAGTCTCCCTGGCCCTGCGGGGCAGGTCTGCTTTGAATGTCATCCAGCTCTGCACAGTGGGCGCTCTGACACGGAGGCTGAATGTCCTAGAGTCACAGGGTCATCTGCTGTGCACCTCTGTCCTCCTCGTGGGCAGGCCTGGGTACACTCAGACCTCTTTGTTCTCTGTGGCAGCAGCTGGGAAAGCAGACAGTGGTGGTGACCCTGTCCAGGGTGACCCTGTCCCTGGCCCAGCAAGCTGGTGCTGGCTTTTGGATGCGGGCACCCTGGGCTTCCCACACGGCCTCCCCATCCTTCCCTCAGTTCTCGCCAGTGGGGTACAGGTTGCAGGAACCTGTGAGGTCCCAGATGCCACCGGGGTCTTCAGGCTGGGCAGTGTGAAGTGTCTCCTCTGCAGGGTTTCCCAGGGTGCAGCGGAGGTGGAAGGACAGGGCCCCACGTCCTGCCGCAGGAGCTCCCCGCCCGAGCGTCCCCTTAAACGCACCATGTGTGCAGCATCACCCTCCAAATTGCCGCTTTCGAAACGCCAGACTTAAAAATAAAATTTTTAAAATGCATAGCGGTATTTTGCAAACAAAATTTTATTCGAGGCAAGAAAACTGACTTGAATCACTTTCAGCCTTTTCCTCAGCCCCTCTCCTCCTCCCAAACCCGAGTTTTCTTTCCTTTTTCCTTCTCCTTGCGCCTTACCCACCTCACATTATTTCAGAGCTCCACTGACAGGCAACAGACACCAGGCACAGGAAGGTATGGCAGAAAGCAGGAAGAACAAGAGGAAAAGAGCTAGGGGGATTTACTCCTTATACTTCGTTTTTATATTTTTCTGCTAGATGGTTAAGACCAAGGTAAAGCAGGACCTATGCAACAAGAGTTGTAGCTTTTGGGTCTGATAAGGTCAGTGAAATGTCCTCAGGATTTATCTTGAGATCCCGTACCTCAGATTGTAGAACCTTTGTCAGTGCAGCCATGTGGATGAGTCACGGCCATTGCTTGGCCAATGTGCTCTCTGTGAAAGCCTGAGAGAATGTTTTCTCTCCATGTGACTCTCCTTAGGCACACTCTACATCATCGATCACTTTCCTCTTTGACCCCATAATCTCCTTGATCAGAAAATTTGGGACACTACTACTGAGTTACGTGACGTTACAGTACAAGTTCTCATATGTCCCGAGTCTTAATTGACCTTAGAAGGCTAGGGCCAAAATGTTGGCTTTCCTTGTGGCCCTACTTTTTCTCTAATTTTGGTCTGCAAACTTAGGTTGTTAACCCTCCAGAAGAGAAGCTTATTGTTATTACCATACAACCTAGGCTGCGAAGTATAAGAAGTAAAGCCATGGTGTTATGTTGAGCTGTAGGGGACTCAGGTCAACAATTTCTGACACTGCCAGTCAAGAGGAAGACCCAATACTATTATGGACTACTGGACTCTTTCAGAATATTTTGCTGAGTTCACACATCTATAATATTCAAATGACGGAACTAAACAAAAAAAGGGATACAGATGAATGTCCATTTGATATCTATGTATTCAAAGTGGTTAGGATAGATATATAGTTACATTCTCTTAATGAACAGAGGGATTTGTTGTAATAGTGTTTGTAAATAGGATATCATGTCTGCATCTTGTACAGCAAATAACCACTAGGAAGAGAGTATGCAACGTGTTAATTATTGAAACTGCCCTACCAATTTGATTTGAAACTGTCTCATTGCTATTTGTCTCTCAATAAAATTATGGGGAAAAAAAAGAGCTATGGGGAGAAGCCGAAGGAGGTGTGGGCAGGGACAAAGAGCTCTTGGCCAGGGCGATCCGGCCAGGCGCAGAGCAGAACTGAGCGGGTCCCCACGCCTGCTCAGCTGCGTGTGTGCCCAGTGCAGGGCTAGTGCTCTGGGGAGCAGGCATGGGGAACACGCGGCGCTCATCAGCAGGGCCGGGTGAGCAGACCTCACACACGCAGGCACGCACACGTGCACGGTGCCCAGGGCCTGGAGATTCTGAGTTTGCAAATCCACTACCTGCTCACAGTAGTATCTGTGACCTGGGGTTCAGGGCTCCACCGTCCTGTGCTTATGCAGAGCTCGGGTCGTCGGGGTGGGCGCTGACTGAGGCGGAGCTCAGCCTTGAGTCTCAGCTCTCAGCCTGGCGATGGCAGGCTCCGTCTGGTACATCCAGCGCGACCTTGGTTGCGCCTGGCAACACTGTTTCTTTTACTATGTAGCCCCGGCCCTAGGTGCAGGGACAAGGTGCTGTCTCTGAGCGCAGGAAGGCCGCGAGGCACCTGCGGGAGAAAGCGTGCGCAGTTCAGCACTGTTGGCGTAAGGCCGGCATGACTGAACCCGCAGCTGTTAGTCAGGTGCCTCTGCACAGAAACGCACTAGAAGCAAGGTGACAGGCTGGCCTGTTGCCTACACGTGGTCACCAGAGCCTGCAGTTCCAGGAACAGTGGCTCACTTTTGCTCATCTGGAGTCTGCAGTGACTGTTGGAACATGCCTGCTGTCCATAATTACAGCAGCTGTAGTGACTGTCGTCTGTCCATCCACAAAGCCATCGAAACCAATGTCACGCGCTCTGTTATGGACAGAGGCCACAGGTGCAGCGGGGGCGGGGCAGTCAGGAAGAGGTTCGGGTCAAGGTGTTGTCTACGTTTTTACCTACAACTGGCTTCATTGCTTAAAAATTTTACCCTGAATCAATGTCATTTGTAGCATTGGAAAAGTAAATATTTTCCTTTTTGAAAAAATTGCCATGGAAGGCCCTTACCAGCCCAGCCTTTGGGCATCTGTGAGGCGGGACTGGGCCGCTCCCTCTGTGTTTTCGACTTCATCTTACCTTTCCGGAACAATCGTTCCGAGGTCTGCCTTGCTCTGGACCCCGCTTTCTGTGGTGGGGTCCATCAGAGGAGGAGACAGGAAGTGTCTACGGTGACCCTGGAGCACTTCCCCGGGGGCAGGGGCTCCTGGCGCAGTGGTCAGTCCTGTCATGGTCTGGAGTTGCGCCAGCTCCTCGCTGGGGCTTGGGCAGGTGCAAGCCTCCCCATCTCTTCCCTTCTCCATGTTACAACTTTAAAAAAAAAAAATACAGATCCAAAGTTATCTAGAAAGAAACAAAACTCTTCAAACCATATCAAAAGAAAAAATAAGCTAAGGCCTATTAATTTAAAAATCAAGCCAAGCATAGTGTCACACACACTTATAATCTCAGAATTTAGGAGCCTGAGGCAGGAGGATCAAAACAAGTATGCTTAAGGCCAGCCTATGCTACATAGTGAGACCTTATCTCAAATGATGATAATAATGATAACTGCTTTTCAACTTAGCACTATCTGGCAAGAATAGGAATATTTTTCACAAAGATAGAGGGGTCCAACATCATGTTCATTTAGACATCTCTTAATAACGACCTCTAAGGATAAATACTGTATTGGGCAATGTTTCACTGTTCTGTCTACTGTGGGAGTGCTGGAAAGTCTCCATTAGGAAAACATCCATTATGGGGCCGGAGAGATGGCTCCGTACAGTAAGTGCTTCCCTGGCAAGCGCAAGGGGCTGAGTTCAGTCCCCCACACACACAAAAAAGGGAAAACATCCATCTCACCTCAGTGATGCCTCGGGGTGGCCTGCAGGAATGTATGCACACTCAAGAACATGCAGCTAAGCCTGCCTGCATAACCTGCTCCATGAAAATGAGTTTGAGTAGAGTCACAAAATTCATAAGAAGCAAAGAGAAGTAACAGGACCCCTACAAAGGATAACAGACTGACCACAGGGTCTTCACGTACATACAGAATCAGAACACAGTGCAACACTGTCTATAAAGTGTTAAGAAAAATGTTACCATGGAGATTTGGAGTGACCCATCCTCAGATAGCTCAGTGGCACAAGTGCCTGCCTGGCAAGCACAAGATTGTGAGTTTGACTCCCAGTACAAAAAAAAAGTGACCCATCTGCCAGCACAAAGGTGAAAAAAAAAAACATATAAGCTAATAAAATGGTGGTGTGGAGGAGTGTTTCCTAGAAATGTGAATGGAAAGAACTTGTAAAGAATGTCATTGGTATCATATATATAGATGTTAATCTGTAATAGTAGGTTCATGCTTGGAGTGCCTGTCATTCTGGTCTTCTGAATACTGGCTGCTTGTCATGACATGCCAGTTGCTGCTGTGCTGTCTCTTGGGTAGATGGTTGTTCAAAAAGAAGGGGGTGGTGAATGAAAGCAAGAGACAGGAAAAGGAATATTGTGGGATTGTCCTGCTTCAAGGTTGCAT
>NW_004524702.1:2647180-2678691 GCF_000260255.1 Octodon degus
TCTTGTACAGCAATTAACCACTAAGAAGAATATATGCAGTGTGTTATTTGTTGAAACTGTATTTCCAATTTGATTTGAAACTGTCTCATTGCTGTTTATCAATAAAATTTTGGAAAAAAAAATACTGGGTGCACAAGCCCAGGACAAACCTGTAGCTCATCCTAAATAAGCATTGACTGTACAGAATAGCAACGCTCAGTGGAACACTTAGTGGTGTACAAGAGAAACGAAGAGCGTAATTCCTGAGTACAAAAATGACATTTAGGAAGGTGCAGGTTGCTAAATGGGAAACATCCTAAGATCCTTCCAGAGTAAAATGAAAATGAGAAAAGCAAGAATTATAACCTGGGACTTAAAAGAGATACAACTTCAGATACAAAATTTTTTAAATCTTTTGGGGAAAAATGGATGTTTCTATTCCAATAATTTGGTAATTTAAAAATATAAATAGGCTCAAGCAGGAAGTAAAATACTGAAGAGGCCAGCGGTCAATAAAAGCAAACAGAAGAGATATGCAAAGGGTTAGAGAATTCACCTAGGAGCTTCGGATGTGGGAAAGTGGGGATTCATCAAAATGTGTCATTTCTTTACTGACTAACATTATCTGTGTATGAAAAATAGGCAAAGACAATATGAGAAAATTATAATTAAAGTTCATTTATGAGCACTGATGGAAAATTCCGAAACATCAGCAAATGTAACCCTTTAGACATGAAGGGTCCTGGGGCTCACTCCACTCCCTGCCCCTCTGCTGCCCAAGCTGTCCACCATTCCCAAGCTAATTTTCCAGTCCTACCTGTCCCCTGAGCTTCCCAGGGCCACCATGACATCTACAGCACCGGGCTTCCCATGCGCCTGGAGTTCAGCTTTCCAGAACCTTCTCTAGGCCTCTGCACTTCCCTCCTCTCTGGCATTGCTCAGCAGGGTTGGTGGCAGCTCTCTTTCTATGTGCTCCAGGCCAAAGACCTCTCTTCTCCTTACAACCCCAGTGTGCTCTCACTTTCTGGAAAAGGTTGTATAGAGCCAGAATTAATTCCTTAGATGTTTGGCACAATTTTCCAGTGAAACCATTGCCTTACTAATTCATTGGAAGGCTCTGATCTTTTGATAAGTAAGCACATCCTGTAAGTTTTTAGATGATACAGGATTGTGCAAATGTCATTTAATTGTGTGCTTTGTTTTTTATTGCTCAGTGGTTCATGGTCTCTGGTTTGCTCATGTATATGTGTTTTCCTTTTAATAATTTGGGATTTTGAAATGTCATCTATGGCCAAAAGAGCTGTTTTTCTAAGAGTCCTGGGAAACTACCTTGCAGCTTTATGCTGTAGCTGAAGCTCGTCTTGGAGTTGCCCCTTGTAGGTGGAATCCACAGATGGCCCAACACAGCATGTGGAAAATCGGCACATTGTCCTCTTTCTACCTTCTCTGTGTGACACCCACAACGAGATTGCTGATTATATTATATTGAATTTCTTTCATTTTAAAGCTCTCTGCAGTGCTGGAGCCTTCCCTCCAATTTTAAGCTTTTGTTAATAGCAGTGTTTCACACCATCAGCACTTGGACTGTGTGTATTCTGTTCTGGAAGCGACATTTCCATAGTTTAACCTATGTAGGGGATGGTACTAAGGCCTGTGGCTCAATATTTCCCACCAGACCTCCTCTCCTAGCTTTGCCATTTGTCCTTAAAGTTTGATTTAATAAGAAAGGTTGTAAGGGCCGGCCAAATAGCTCAGCAGATTAAAGCACCTGCAAGCAGTTGCAAGGGCCAGGGGTTCAATCCCCAGGTCTACCATGCCAGCCCCATCCCCGGGGCATGCTGAGACCTTGATTGAGACTGGGCATGGTGGCATGCACCTGTAATCCCAGCTTTTGGGAGGCTGCAAACAACAGGCGGATCACTACGAGTCCGATCTAGTAGTGAGACCCTGAGCACCCTGTAGACCTTTCTCTAAAATACAAAAAAAAAATAAAAAGAAAGGTTGTAATTTCTATTTCTGAATGTTTAATGATGATTGTATACAACATTTTCTCTTAAATGACAGCTTTGCTGGCATCTGTTCATGAAGGCATTCTCTTTGCTGGGTAACTTTATGGTTCTTAGTCCACTATCTTCTAATATTGACTACTGCTTGGACAAATCTAAAGCAAAACTGGTTCTTTTCCTAACCCGTGATTCTATGGAAAAATGCACATACAAATACTGTGTGTGTGTGTGTGTGTGTGTGTGTGTGTGTGTGTGTGTGTACTATAAAGAATTCTTTACCTTTGAGTCCAGAAAATGTATTAGGATACATCTTTGGGATAATTGTTGTTTACCATTTTTCTATAGATATAATAAAATATGAAACAAAATCAGGAAAATGAAATAGAATAGAATTTTGAAATGAGTCAAAAGAATTGAGAGCTACAGTGGACAAAGGAAGACTAACGTGTATAATTAGTGTCCTAATAAAAGATAAAAATAAAATGATATATTTAAAGTTAGAGTAGAAGAAAACCTTGCAGAATGGTCATTTGAATCTGTAGATTTAAAACATTTGGTATGGTCTTTTATTCCTGTTTTTTACAAAAAGCAATTTTTTCTTCTATTTCTACTTCTACTTTTTGTAGTATTTTTCATTCCTCTCCCATTTTTCGTTTTGTCTGACCTGCAGGCAGTTTTCCCGCCTTGCCTTTGCTGCATCGCCCCTTCTCTGCGCTTGTTTTCTTCTTCAGCCTCTTTCTTCTCTCCTCCTGCACATGTGTGTTCTGTCCCTCTGCACAGGGCGGCACTGGGCCCGACTTCCTGCTGCTCCATCTCCTGCTCTCCGGTAAGAGCTACCGGCTTTCGTCTGCCTGTCTGTCCTGGTCACAGCCCTCCCTTGGGGTGCCCTTTGCACCCACGCCAGCCTAGCTCCCTGCACACTGTCACTCCTTTTTCACCGGAGCTTCAGCGTTGTCAGTTTTCTCCCGAGAGCCGGGTGTTGCGTGGGGACGGCATCCAGAGTGTGACCCGGCTCAGCAGCTCTCTGGACCTCTGCACAGGAAAGGCCCCTGGCCTGGACTCTGGCCACCCTGCTGGCCAAGGCGCTGCATCACTGCCTCTCCTTTGCATGTCTGCACTGTGTCTTCTGCCCTAACTGCTGCTGGACAGGGTCCCCTCGGTGCTGCTCACAGAGTGCCCTTCTCCAGCCCACGGGCGCCTCTCCTCAAAGACCCTGATACCGCACCCTCCAGCTCCGCATTGCACTTCGGGGGCCAGTAAAGAGGCGCAGTGCCTCCCGACAGGCCACCTGTGCCATCCCACTTCCAGCCTCCATGGTAAGCTGCTCCAAGACCATTCTTCCTGCCTTTCCCCTTCCCCTGGGCTTCAGCATCAAATGCATGGGTTGCATCTTGTTACGGTTTAGATTTAGATGTCTCCGTGAACCTCATGGGCTCATCTGTGGGGCTGCGGGAGGTTACAGCCGACTTGCTGCTAGGAGTCGGGGTCTGGTCAGAAGAGGTGGCCACGGCAGGCATGGCCTGGAAGGTTAGCTAGCCCTTCCCAGCTTCTCCCTTGATTCTGCTTCCCATCTGCCAGGCCCATGTGCCATGGAGCCAGCCTACCAGAAACCAAACCTCTACAAAACAAGAACCAAAAAAGCCCCCCCACCTGTAGGTTGTGGGCGTTGCTGCTGAGACTCAGTGATGATCGAGTGGCTGAGGCAGGTCTGCTTCTGGGAGTGGCCACGACAGATGGCGGGGCAAAGCGAGGGGCTTTCCTCAGGCCTCCCGGCTAATGCGGGCATACCCAGGAACCCACACTAGTGGGTTGGCAGCAGATGCTGGCTGATACTAGAGTGAGGCTGCTTCCCCCTTGTGTGTTTGATCCTGCATCCTGGAGAGGAACAGAGGACGGAGCTGTGGAGAGGAGCTAACACCCTGAGCAGTGTTCAGGCAGGCGCTTGGCCTCCCCAGCCCGGCTTCAGTTGTATAGTCCTTCCCGTACTCATGTAAAGCTGTGAGCAAGTAGTTTAGCCTTTCTAGGTCGCAGCCCCCCAACTTTTAAACCAATTATTAACAATGCTATAAGGATGGGGTCAGAGTACTGCCTGCATTTTATCCAAGTGCCCCCAATCAGAATTTGCACCATTTTAGCCAATATTTAAGGTGATCATTCTACTAATCCATCTACTCAGGTTTATCTTATCCTGCGTGGCTCACTGTGGGCCATAAATTAAATGGTAGATGTGTCTCCTCAAACAGAAGGCAGAGAAAATCTTGTGGACTGAGTATTTCTATAAGTCTTTCTCCAAACTCTTATTTGGAATGTTCAGCTTCCTTGGACGGGCATGAAGGGTGGATCAGATGTACCCTTTTGGCTAACAGAGACAGAAACCCAAATTCAAAAGGGCTCCGGCTTTTAGGACAGCGAGGAGCAAGTGGCTCCCGAGCTGGTGGACTGCACAGGTCTGCAATGGCATCGAGGGACAGGCGCTTTCTTCTCTTCCTTCTACCACGAGGTGTTGGTTCTGTCATCTGGTATTGTTGCCTTGTACATCAGGTCATCTGGAGGGAGAGGAAACGTCTTCCCTGCGGGCGGATGCTGGGTCTGACCTCACCTACTCTTACCTTGCCACTGTGTTCTTTCACCTCCAGTCCGTTACGGAGTCTTGGTAGGGAGTGCTCCATTTCTAATTTCCCTTACGATTTCTTCTCTGACCAATGAGTGATTTTTAATTGGTTTGCTCATTATTTACATATTTGGAATTTCCAAGATATCATTCTGTCATTCATTTCTACATTAATTCAAGTTGGTCAGGGAAAAAAACTCATCTGTACTCATTTAATCCTTTTATATTTTTGAGACATATTATGGTCCAGAAAATGGTCTATTTTAGGGAATGTTCTTCACACACTTGAAAAGAATATCCTATTATTGGATGGAGGGCTCTCGGAATGCCAGCTAAGTCAAATTGCTTGGGGGTGTATTTCATCTTCTCTAATCCCATGGATTCTGCATGCTTGGGGGAGAGTGGAAGTCACTTGTTCGTTGTGAGTTTGTCTGGCTCCCTAGTTCTGTCTGTCCTCAGCTTGCTTATGCATTTTAAAGGTCTGTGATTAGGGACAAGTGTATGGAAGTCATTTACGATTTCTTGACGACTCGATCATGTTCTAAACTCTGAGCTTCGCCCTCTGCCCCTGGTAATAATTCTGGTACAGAGCCTCCCTGTGTCTGCTACTAGCTCAGCCGGTCTGGCTTTCTGGCGATCGCTATCGTCTGCGTAGCAGCGGCTCTTCCAGCCTTTAACTTTTAACCCATCTGTGTGTGTGATTTTCAAGTGTGCTTCTTGTACAGAGCACGTAGGCTAGAATTTTGAAAGCAAACTCCTCTAGCAGTTTCTACCTTTTAATTGGAGAGCTTAAGCTATTTGCATTCAATGTAATTATCTACAGAGCTGGAGCGAAGCTTCCATCTTGCTGTTGATTTTCTATCTGTCCCATCTGCTCTTTCTTCCACTTTTTCTCTTTCTAACTTCGCTTGGGCTGTGTTTTTTCTTTAACGTTCAGCCGCACTGTCACTACTGACTTACTGGTTATCTCTATTTTTTAATAGTATTTTTGCTTGAGGTCACAAAAGTCCCCCTTTAACTTATTCCAGCGTGTCTGCAGATATTACCAAATTACATCATCTATTGTGTAAGAGCCTTCCCACAGCCCGCACGGCTGTCCTCAGCCTCGGCTTTGCGCTGTCACTGTCACGCACCTTGCTTCCACGGGCACACGCATGATCAGGCTTTTGCCTTATACGGTCAATAAAAACGAGAAAAATTGCCTTTTTTACTTACCCACATATTTACTATTTCTATCCCTCCTTGTTCTCCGGGCAGAACTGAATTTTCCTCTGCTGTCACTCATCTCTGCCTACAGCGCTAACGGGAACGTACTTCTACAATGCAAGTTGGTTGGTGACAATTATCTTTTTTTTCCTCTCTAAAAATGTATTTGCTTTCACTTTGAGAGATAGAGGAGCTCATAGAATTCTGGGAGTTTCCCCTCCCTGCAGCATTTTCACTGTACCACTCCATTTTCTTCCAGTTTGTGGAACTTCTGAACAGAAATCTATGAAATGTATAACTTCAGTCCTCTGGTTTTAAAAAAAATTACTCTATTCAATCATGAATTTTCAACAACGTGATTGTATCATGCGTGCAAATTTTGTTCTTTGTGCTGTCGTGCGTGGCATTCACTGAACTTCTTGGATTTATGGCTTTATAATTTTCATCAAATTTGTAAAACTTTTAGCTTTTTCTTCAAATACCTTTTGTCAGCTCATCTTCTGGGACTCCTGTGTTGTCCATGAGGCACTGTTCTAGTTTTTAAAATATGTTTTGTCACTCTATGCTTCATTTTGGATCAGTTCGATCTTTAGACCCTCAAGGTGGGCGGATGTCCACTCTCCAGGGTCCGATCTGCTGCCAGTCCCTTCCAACCAAACACTTATTTCCATGTCTAGATTGATCAGCTGATTGCTAGTGTCTTCGGTGTCAGTCAGGGTGTCTCTCTTCTTTTGAGCGCCTGCAGCTGCTTATCAGCCGTGCTCTGAGGCTCTCCCACCCTGATCGCCCCTCGGCCTCCCTCGCTCGGAGTTTCCTCCCGGCGGGTCGCACCCCCAGCGGGCGTGGCCCGATGCTGCGCCTGTGACTTCTGCACTGTTGAGAGCGCAGGTGTGGCTGTCACGTACGTACCAGGGGGTCGCCCTTCGGTAGGGCAAGCAGAGGCTCGCTCTTAAGCTGTTAGGGTTTCTTCGACTGAATCGCGAGGGTGAGGCCCTCGGGTCTGGCTGCTCCTGCCGCGCTCCGGGCCTCTCCGCCACCCAGATCCTCTGCGTGCGCAGGCCTGGCGAGGCTCAGCCTGTGGCTGCGTGGTCCGTCCTTGCTCAGTTGCGAGGCTTCTCGCTCCACACAGAGGTGACGTTTGTATTCGGCAGAGGGGCAAGGAATTCCTGTGCCTGTTTGTGGAGCCATTTCTTTAAGTATCCATCTGACCAAAAATACGGTGAATGTTTAATTTTTAAAAAATTGTTACAGTAAAAAACACATTGCAATTCATGGAATAATCTATTCCGTCTGATTGAAAGTACGGCGACTGCGTCAGCGCTACCCAATGGAAGGCAGGGCCAGAACAACGTGGCGCTGCGTCCTCACTCACCCGGCCTGGCCTGGGGCAGCCTCTGGCTTTTCCTAGCGTCACAATGGCCGTGAAAGGGCAACGCTTTGATCTGACAGGACGTAGGCAGCCTGGACATCATAAGCACAGACACTCGGGAAAGAGGACCCCAGAGCAGCTGCAGAAAGCGCCCAGAACGAGGAGACAAACGTGCCCGAAGCGAGGGGAGACGCTGCGCGGCTTCCTGGCTGCCAACGCGTGTCTTACTGTAATGTTTGTTTGTTTGTTTTTTGGCAGAACCAGGGATTGAACTCAGGCCCCTGCACTTGCCAGGGAAGCGCCCATTCCACTGAGCCATCTCCCGGCCCCGTAATGCATTTTTTTTTTTTTTAATGTAAACTTCCCAGACAGTTTGATCCCTCTTGGACCTGCCTTCTCCTCAGTTCCCGGGCCCACTCAGATTTTCAAACTGCAAGCTCTGCCTCTTCCACAGGGAAAGGCAGCCGCTGTGCTTGCACGGCTCCTCTCGGCAGAAGAGCCTCCAGACAGACGGGCTGCGCGCAGCCTCCCGGCCTGTCCCTTCCCCTTGGGATTCGCCAGGGCCTGAAGTCGCTCACTCTGCACGCCGCGATCCATTTCTCCCTAACCGTAAGAAGCTAAGTGTGGTTCCAGTTACTCCTCCATGGCTAGAAATAAAACCTCGCGGCATCTCACCCATCCTGTATGACAGCATCTGGTTGCCAGGTGAAGTAGTTTTGAGTAAGACCTTAGCAAAGCTTTCACTTCCTGAATGATTCCTCATCAGCAATTCATGCATTTGTGTTTTCATGACACTGTACTAAGAACGCGGAAGTTTGCAATTCATGGAATAATCTATTCCTAAAAATTCCATCTGATTAAAATGTAACGTTACAGTGTGTTCACAAGCAGCACAGAATTAGATTAGCAGGGCATGAAGTGTGGGTTCATGCAAGTCACATTTCACGGGCATTTAAATAAGTCAGATGAGGCTCAGAGGCCCAGGGGCTGGGAGGGGTGGTGGGACAGACTCGAGGATTGGCCCTCATTTCCACGGGTGGCTGCTTGGGGACCTGAAAACCCTGCCCCAGAGAAATCCATCTATGTGTGCATCTGCGGGGATCTAGCGCTCTGCGGGCTGTGGCGAACACAGCGGCATCCGGGTCCTGCAGGGAGCTTGCCTGCCTGCTCTCCGAGACACGTGGAAGGGCTGTAGCTTCGCTTTGTCTGGGAGTAAACAGACGCTATGTGAATTTTAAAAACTATGTAAGAACAAGAGGCATTTAAATTACCAATTGTACCACTCTGTGGGGTCCCGTGTGATAGCTGGAGACTGGCACGCGCGTGTGGCAGGCACACCAGGTGGCATTTCCGCATCCCTGAGCACGAACAGAATGTTGCCAGGGCACCATGGCTGCGCACGGCGCAGATGCTGCGTCCGGCGACAGCGTACAGTACGCGGATCCAGTTGGGGCTCTGGTGCTTCCATCCCCTGGTCACTCTGGGCCTTCGCACTCCTGCCTTCTAGCTTTTCATAAAACATATGCAATAGGTATTTAGGAACTATACTCCCTGCTGCCCTGTGACAGCAGAGCTCACTACTAACTCAGAACATCTGTGGATTGAACGCAGCGCACGTGACTCTCCCCTGAACCTCAGGACAGCTCCTGCACATCACCTGACCCAATGCAGCTCCCCATTCAGCTGCCTCAGGCTGTTTGCTGGCCACAGGGCTTTTACACATGCCCGGCCAGCGCTTCCTCTCCTGTCCTCCCTGTCTCACCCAACAGCTCCTGGCCACTCCTTATGTCCCTGAGGAGGTCATGCGTGCTCGTTCCTTTCCACCTCCGTGCCTAATCCTCCCCCTTGAGACCTTTGTTTTCCTTCAGAGCATGAGTGCTGGCCCCTCTGCTGGCCCACTGTGTGCCGGTAGGACAGACCCACCGCCTTCTCAGCCTCCTGGTATCAGTGGGCACCTGGGCTTTGGGACGCACTCTCAGTGGGAGAGGAGGGCCGTCGCCCTTCACAGAGCTGCAGTCCCCAAGTCCTGGGCTCCCACCAGCAGCCCACTGGCTCCCTGGTCCCAGCTCTCAGCTGCTCCTTGTCCAGGGCCCACTGGGTCTTGCACTCTGATGACCGCATAGCTGTCTGGCTGCTCCAGGCAGGAGCACTGGTGGAAGGGCCTGGCGCAGGACAGCCGCTCACAGCATGGTGGCCAGGAAATAAGGAGGAAGTGTAGAGAGGAGCCCTCCAGCCACACCCATCTCCTGACATCCCATCGGCTGCAGTGCCCTTCTAATTCAGCCACCTTGCATATGGCCTCTGAGCATTCAAGGCTCTGGGGGGACGCCAGGACAGAACCCCTAACTCCACCCCAGGTCAGGCAGCCTAAGCGACACGTTCCCTCATTCCCGTCTCTCTGGCTAACCCAGGCTGACTCAGGATGAGCCACATAGTCTGGATATTGATCGCGGTATCTTTCACCACAGTGTTGTACCCTCCCTGCATGCACAGCGTCCTCTGTCTTCACTGTAGAACCGAGCACCCAGCACTGTGCCGGGCTTTCGCAGCTGCCCAGTGAATATGTGCAGTAGGACGGGGAGGTTGAAGCATGGAGACTGAGTTTACAGTCACTGCTGGGGCCAGCGTTTGTCCCCCTACCCCCAGGAGTGAGCGGCAGAGACCGCCATCGCTGTTGTGCGAAGGGAAGGTTTCGTGAGGCTCAGCTCTGTGGCGATTATTGTTTTCCTTCTCTTTTTTCAGATTCAACTTTAGTGGGAATAAAACTTTCTCATTTCCCATTTCAGCTCACTGAATTATTCATCCAAAGTGTTCTGCTGGTATTTCCTCCTCTGCCGAGTTCTGCAGCTCCAGAAGCACTCTGCCGGGAGCTGCAATTAGAGCAATTAGCAGCACATTACGGGATGCAGCCCCTGCCCTGGCCGACTGGAGCCAGCCCTGCCCAGGCCTGGTTTCCCTGCCCAGCTGGGCCAACGGGCTCCCAGCTTCAGGGAAGCCCAGGCTGTCTTCCGGGCTGCTCATCCACCCAGGCAAGCACAGTGGTGCGAGGAGCTCAGCGCGTCCTGGTCTGGCCCGCGGCAGCCGCAGGGCCTCCTCCCTCAGCTCTGGGGTGGGACGTACCGGCCCTGTCCCTCTGGTGAGGCTGCAGGCCTTGGGCTCACAAGCGCACTGTGCTGCCTGCCACCAGGCTTTGGTGGGCAGAGCGGTGGGCGGCTCCTGTGGACAGCATCCCAGTGCCATCACAGCCTGTGCCTCTGCACAACCCGGCCCTGGGAGGGAGCCAGACACCTCCTGCTGGTGGCCCTCATCTTTCTCGGGCCTTACACTCGGCCTCAAGGTCCAGCCTGCAGCTTGGCTGCCCCAGGGCCGCTGCAGCCAATAGAGCCCTCTGTGCTGCAGTGTCTGGCAAGAAGCCTGCAGTCCCCAGCCTCCTGCAGAGGCACCCCGATGGACAGGCCAAGGGACTCTGGGTGGCAGAAGGCTGGCTGAGGAGTGCAGAACGTCTCTGCCTCCTGTCCCCAGGGCAGCTGCTCCCCCCACCTCAGCATCCTCTTCTGTCTGCTGTGCATAACACAGGCTGTGAGCCCCCCAGGTGTGGGGTGCAGAGCCCATGGCCCTGCTGCCCAGGATGCCCACGCTGCAGCCGCAACACCATGCTCCCGGAGGTTCTGGGCCACTCTCCAGGCTCCTCCTTGGCACTTCCAGGTGTCCTCATAATTCTGATCTCTTCCCCTCAGCCTAAGCCCGAGGAGAGGATGGTCCTTCCCACAGGTTTTAGGGTTCCTCTTCCCACCTTGTTGATAGAGGGGGCCTCAGACTTTGCCACTCCGGTGATCTTCCTGTCTCAGCCTCTTGAGGAGCTTGGCTGCCGGTGTGCATCTGGCAACACTTCTTTATACCAGATTCTCTCTGATCAAGTAACCGGCGGCTGCTTTCTCCTCGGGATCTGAGCTGATAATGAAGCCAGGATGGAGGCAGGCTGTCCGCGGGCCCCGGAGAGCAGCGCCCGCCTGCCAGTCAGGCAGACTGACTTCTACCTGCTCTGCTATAGCAGGTGCTCAGCGAGCGGTTGCTAGTGAATGCGCAATGGATGTTCCAACCCCTGCCCTGACGCAGAGGAGCAGGCGGCCCGCAGGACCGTGGACCACTCATTCCTCTTCAGAGTTTTGGGTTTGTTTCTGCAGCACTGGGGGTGGAACCCAGGGCTTCACCAGGACCACATCCCCAGTCCTCTTCAATTTTTATTTAGAGACAGGGTCTTGCTGAGTTATGAAGTTGCCCGGGCTAGACTTGAATTTGCAGTTTTCCTGCCTCAGCATCCCAGAGTGCTGGGATGACAGGTATGCATCACCACACCTGGCTCCCTTCAGCGCTCTTGATGCGTCACAAGCTGCTGGGCTGCAGGGTCCAGTCTGTTGCTGTGGGTTCGGGAGCAGGCAGGACTCTGGGAAGACAGGCAGGCTGGCTAAAGGGTTTTCATTAGAGCCCTGGGGGAGGGGTGAAGTGGCCTTGTGGGGGAAGGGCAGAAGCAAGGAGGGGGGGGCCCACCCCCTCCACCCCCCCACCCCGGGATAGTGCAGCTGGCAGACTCCTAGAACATTCTGATGGGACATGGAGCTCCTGTGTCCATGTGGACAGTTTCTAGATGTGGTGCCTGGAGGAGCCTGTGACTTTGTCTGGGACCACAGGGAGAGCATTTGGGGACACTTCCTGCAGGGAGGCACAGAAGAAAGCACCTTATCCACAGCCCTGGGACATCAACTGGCTGACCGGGCAGGCTCCCTGGGGTGCTGCCCGCCTGGACTCTGGGTCTAGGGGCCCCTCTAGCAAGCCGGGGCCCTGTGCTGCACTACCCTGGCTACTGCTCTCGGAGCCCTGAAACAGCACCTCCTGGCTGACTCAGTACACACCGCGGCCTGAGTCACAGCCCCTGGCTCCAGGCAAGGGGAGTGGGTGAGAATGTAGGGGCACAGCCATGGGTGGGAGCTGGGCACGCTTCCCTGGTCCCCTCCCCTTCTCCCCTCACGCCCTCAGCTGCCCCCTGGGAGCTCATGCAGCTCTGTCAAGCCCAGTCCCCTCCTACCATTTACAGGAGACAGCAACACACAGCCCGCGTTCTTCGCCTGCTCTGTGGGAGCAACAGGTAGCTCCCTGGTACAGAATCTGCGCTCCCCACGACACAGGTGCACGGCAGCGATCTCTGCACAAAGAACTCGTCACTCCCATTGTCACGGTCCTGGCTTTACAGTGGCACAAAGAAGGTCAGAAATCAGTGCCAGGAACACCGAGGGATTCCACACCATCCTCTGCCCCAGGGTCTGGATTTCCCCTCTTGCCCCACTTGGAGGGTGACAGAACTACTGAGTCGCCTGGGGCTGGGAGGAGGAGTCATGTCGCACCTTCCTCTTCCCACACCCTGGGCTCCTGCTGGCTGGCAGTGGCCAGGCTCCTGCTCAGAGCTGGCGGGAGGTCACTGCCATTGTGTGTTTCCTGTAAGAGGAGAATACATGATTTGAGCATGTGTCTGATTTAGAGTCTCGAGTTGCACCCTTTTCCTACAAATGACTCCGTTGTATTCTTCTTCCTGGCTGAGTAGTGCTCCCCTGTGTGAAGTAAACAGCAACAGACTCAGACTCCCTCGGAGTGGAGAGAGACATTCTGCTTTCCCTGGAAGGCACTGCAAGGCCCAGGGTCCCTGAGAGTGGCAACTCTCTGGTGTGCCTTGGCAACACCCCAGGCTGGGGGTCTCCGACTTCAGAGCCCACCCTTCCGTGCTGCAGACCATGTTTCTCTCCAGCTGTGTTTCAAGTTAGGACGCAGGAATGATGGATCTGCTTCTCCGACTTTGTCTTGGTGTTGCTGGACCTCTTCCCAATGTGGAGTGCTCACGGCATGCTGGGGAAAGAGCACCTACTGGGGGGGACAAGTGCAGGCACCCCTCAAGGCCTTGCCAGCGGTTCTTCCGGTCCCTCCATGGCAGCGTAGAGAATGGATAAGAAGAAAAACAAGCTGGGCACAACCCCAGCGCTCTGGGAGGCTGAGGCAGGATTGCCAGTGTGAACCCAGCCTGGGCAACCCAGTGACCTGTCTCAAAATAAAATATAAGAAGTGAAAAGGGCGGGGAGGCAGCTCAGTGTGCAGGCTCTGGGTTTAATTCCAGTACAGAGAAAAACAGGAAGAGGAAGAACGTGACTCCGCGCTGCCCGCTCTACAGCCCGGATGTGAAAGCAAGGCACGTGCATCCGGAGCCGTGGCCTTGCGGAGTGCGCAGCCTGGGCCTCCAGCCGCCTCTGCCCCAGCTTGGGACAGAGAAGCGGCCATAGCCCACCAGGCGCCTTTATGACCTTGGGGACACAGTGGGGGTAGAGACGGACGCAAAGAGGCTGGGCAACCAAGAGCCAGGCTTGCTCAACCCTTCTGCAGGGCCCCAGGCTGGCAGCACCTGGTGGTGGGCGGGCAGGAGCACGCAGGGCGCACTGTCCTGTTGTGCCTGGAGCCCCTCTTCCTGTGGCTCTGAGCACCCGCTCCCCACCACACCCTGAGATCCCGGGCAGCATGGCCGTGGGGAGGCTGATCTAGGCTCCCAGCAGCCAGTATGTAACCTGTATCGAGCTGGCAGCCATGTAGGGTCCAAGATGGGCTGGGGGCAAAACTCTGTGGCCGTGGGAGTGGCCCTGGCCAGCGGGGGGAGGGGTGTGGCCAGCTGCGGTACCCCCAGGCTCTGGGCTCAGAGCGCCCCCTGCCGGGGTCAGAAGGGAGTACAGGTGGCTCCGGCCGATCCTCTGGGCAGCAGCCGGAGTGGACCCAGGCTGACCTGCACCCGGTCACTGTTACTGTCACCACCAACCTGGCACACACAGAGTCCTGGCTCCTCCCCTGATGCTCTTGGCATCACTCGCCGGGTCCTCCACACTTCCGGGCCCACCGGGTAGGACCCAGAGGTCCAACAACACCAGCATCTCGGTGGTGCCCCAGCAGTCACCTCAACCCCAGTCTGGCTAAGAGGCCAAGAAGGTTCTGGCCAAGGCATCTTGAAGAAATCTTGGTGGCACTGGAATGTGGCACTGGCATGTGCCACCACATAACCAAGGAAGAGATAGTCCTGGTGGAGACCTCACGAGTCCACGTTGGCAGCTGTGAGCGGTGGAAGATGAGGGGCCTGAGCCAGCCTCCAAATGGCACCCCAGCCCAGTGGGCTGTGTGGTGCCTCAACCTATTTAGGGGGTGAAACCAATGTCAGATTTGAGAATTCCCCCACGTGTGGCCCTGAGTAATCTGGCTCAGCCCAGCCTTCAGTGCCAGCCATTCTGCCTCACCTGGGCTCAGCTCTGTCCTGGTCCTGGCATCCTGCCCTCCAGCTGGACGCTGAGCTCAGTCCCTGGCACCTGCACAGTGCCTGCCTGCCACCGGGAGGTTCCAGGACCCGGCAGCCACCTAGCCTCCGCTTCCCTCAGGCCTCCATATTGCGACCCCATGGTGCAGGCCTTCCAGGGCCCTGCTGGGCACAGATGCGCCCTTGAGGTGGAACGTGCCCACCCTCTACCTCTGGCAGCCTATGAGAGAACAGAATGGTCTGGAAAGACAGGTGAGCACACCAGGAGGGCAAGGGTCACAAGGTGCTGGGACACCGCCCATTACAGACACTTAGGCCTCCAAACAGGAGTAGCCTGGCCAGGTTCCCTGCACAGCCCAGACCCCCCAAGGATGCACTGTGCATGACCATGGGGAGTGGTTCTTCACTGGGCAGGCATTGTCCAGCACCCACCCAGAGAGGGCAGGAGGGTGGGTCTGCACGCAACTTCGGCCTCCTGCCCTGCTGCCCACCCACCCCACATAGTGACCCCCATCTCCCCCAGCACCTGGCCCAGAGCTCCAGCTGCATTTGCTTCTGGGACACCACTGGGGATGCAGAACAAAGCAGTGCACTCGGCCATGGTACGGGCTATGCTGGGCACCGCCCTGCCAGGAGGTAATGGTTATAAATCAGACCTCAGCACGGGGAGATTCTGCCGCGTTCGCTCGTCCATTTGGCCTTCGTGCTTGTTCAGCTCCTTAATGCATTGATGATAAAACATCAGAGGGAATATGTATTCCAAAAAAATCGCAATTAATCAATACTGCACTTGCTCCATTTGGCTGCCGCCAAGTGCTAAGCCAAGCCGCGTTCCACTGCAGGGGCTCTGCGCCAGTCTGGGCCTCAGCCCTTCCCGGCAGAGCAGAGGTCTCAGGTTGGCGAAGCCCAGGAAGGAAGCCGCAGCCCAGCAGCTCTGGGGCCAGGCCAGAGGGCGCAGTGGGAGTGGGCCTTCCAGGGAGGACCACACCGCTGCTCTCGCCACTTCCTCTCCAGACTTCCTTCCCACCCACTTTGTGGGCCAGAGGGCTGAGGGCCCCAGCCCTGCGCACCAGCGTGCTCCTGTGGAAGGTTAAGCAGACCACCACCGTCCCTGGTCCCTGTCACACAGGCACCTCCTTGTTGGGTTTTATCCTTCCCCGTCACCCCCAGACTCTGGGATCCTGAAGTCTGGCCACCGGAGCCAGTGCTGCTCTCCTGGTTTCAAAGAGAGGCACGTTGGAATGCTGCTCCACCATTTGGAGACAAGCAAATTGAAGCCCAGAAAAGTTATCTTGCCCGAAGCCACACAGCTGGCCAGGAGCAGGGTGTGGCCTCCCCATCTGGGGCCCTGCAGCTGGACCTAAGTGGCCTGGGAGCCCAGCAGCAGCACCCTTCTTGCTGTTCTGCCAATGTGCTTTTGGATTTTGAGGCCCAGCTAGGTCTGCGGTGGGAATGGAGAGGCTAAGTTTAGCCCTCTGCTAATCCCTGTCTACGCTAAGGAAGTCAGCCAGCCAGCCATTCAACTAGGTACTGCAGGAGGCTGAGCTAGGAGTGCTGCAGCTGGAGCCTGGCCTGGGACACAGGGGTGCAGCAAGATCCCCTCTCCAAATAAAATTCAAAAGGATGTATGGTGGGTGTGGGGTGTTCAGCTCCATGCGAAGAGCCTGGCTCCAGCGTGCGGTACCCAGGGACCCGCTGGCCTGGGCAGCAACTCAGTGCCTCTGGGGCTTCTCAAGCGCTGTATCCACACTTTCTTGCAGGGCAGCCACAGCCGTCAGCCACAGCAGCACCTGTGCTCTGGGGCAGCCCGGCTCCTGTGTTCCCCAAGCAGCTCAGGCAGAGCTCGCTGCCAGGACCCTGATGTGTCCCGTTCAGCCTGCACCAGCCTGAAGCCCTGGCTCAGCCGCCCTGGCCCTGCCGCCCTGGCCTCTCTGCTGCTCCTCACCCCCCAGGGCAGCTGCTCCTGGCCACAGACGCAGCACCTTCCCTGGCCAGGCCGCTGTGGGCTGCCAGGTGCTCTGGGAGACCTCCACAGTCACAGGTGAGGTGGGGCCCTTGTGGGGTGCTCAGGAAAGCCCTCTCCCAAGCATCCTTTTGGGGATTTATTTTTCTGGTTTGGGGTATTTGTTTTGTTTTGTTGAGACAGACCCTCACTAGACAGCCCCAGCTAACCTTAAACTGGCAGTGTTCCTCCTGCCTCAGCCTCCCAAGTACAGGGGTGCACCTCCAGCCTGTCAGACAGCTGGAGACTGCACGCATGCCCAGACCGGGCCTTTCCCATCTCTCTCCGGGGCCACCTCAGGAGCCTGACCCAACCGAGAGGTCCCATGCCCACTCTCCCAAGGTCCTGCTGCCATCCACCAAGGGCCCGTCTGTCTGGGAACGTTGCACATTCTAGCCTCTGTGCACACCACTGAGGCCCCCTGTGTCCCACTGCCCCAGAGGGAGCTGTGGCAGGATGTGCTGTCCCTGAGCCACTGTCTCTGGACCCTTAAGAAAACTGCTCTCCTGGAGGAGACCTTGGCCAGGAATGGAGGGCCAGAGAGGGACACAGCTGCGCGATCAACGGGCTCCCTCAGCAGCTGAGTCCTGGGGTCCTGGGGTGGTAGGAAGATCAGGGCGCTCACAGCACAGGACCCCACTCCGCCCTGCCAGTTCCAGGGCCAAAGTGCCCCAGCATGGGCCAGCAAAGTGGGTCATCCAGGCTGCTGCCCCCTCCGTCCCCTCCTGCAGACACCCATTCCCACCTCTGTCCCCAGGCTCTGCCCACCAGGTAGCACTGCCATCATAGGGTCCTGTGGAGGGACCCAGGGGTCATAAGGCATAACTGGGGCCAGCAGCCCTGCTCTGCCCTGTTCTTGCCCCCTCACGACCCCAAGTCCGCACCCCATGCAACTGTCCAGGGATGGCACAGGAGCTGTGACCCTCCCAGGGCTGGGGCAGCTGTCCTGTCTCCCCCTCTTTCCCTTGAGTCCAACTACAAGGGACTCAATTTTCTCAACCATAAATGAAATACAGAGGGAGAGGGAGAGGAGGAGAAAAGAAAGACAAGGAAGGGAAGAAAAAAAAAAAGACAAAGAAAATTAGAAACAAAACTGTGTTTTGTTTCAATTTGATTTGGTTTCATCCAGCCCCAGAGGGAGGCTACAGGGCCTTGGCCCCTGTGCAGCCCCTTCTTCCCAGAGTGACCTGCTGCCATCCCCTCCCCAGCACAGGAGCATGCACACCAGCACACACACACCACACGCATACACACACCCTCCTCCTCCAATCACAGCCAGCCGACCGCAGCTCCTGCCTCTTTAAGGTGACTTGGCATTTCTCTGTGTGGATCCATTTTGGCCGGCTTTGCAGTTCCACTGGTGGGGGCAGTGGTGTGGCCCAGACTTCTGGTCACCCCGGCACGCCCTGGGGGCCTGCTGTGAGCCTCCACCCGCCCCTGCCCTCCTGCTTTCCAGGCTCCCTCACCCTGGGGATTTACCCGCCATCACCGGCAGGGCTCTGGGGGCTTTGCACGTTTAAGCATCTGTATGACAAGAAGGGTGGGAGCTCCCTGCAGGGAAAGACTGGGGTGAGCAGCCAAGCCGCCTGAGCTCTAACCCGCGTGCGCACAGCTGCTTATGGGTGGCGGCGACGCTCTACGGTCTCTCTCACAGGCTGCTCTGAGACGACTCCTGCCAGCAGATGAGAGTAGCGTGATGAGACCCCACTTAGGCTAAATTGTGCCCCCACATCCCTCACGGGGATGCGTGGATGGGGCAATGCCCAGAGAAGAGTATAAGGAAGGAACTGAGGGGGTCAGGGTGACCGTGGCAACGCAAGTGCACGTGCCTGCCGAGACACAGCCAGGGGAAGACACAGGGAGGGGACGTCGCCCCCAGCCTGAGGCCTCAGGGGCAGCAGGACACTCTGTCCTCTGTGCCCTCACCCCGCATCCTGGCCCCCCAAAGCACTATGTGGAGAGGACGACCAATTCTGAACTCATGCCTGACCCCCACCCCCACCCCAGGCAGGCAGGCTGCAGCCCACTTCCACTCTGCTCAGAGCTGGATCGCGACAGAGGATGCTGTCAGGAGGTCGCTGCCCTTCCCCTTGTGCTCCTCACAGCAGCACAGGCTGGACGTGGGTGGCCCTGCATGGGCCTCTCCCAGGCCAGTGGCAACCAGGGGGGATTTTCCCGAAGGCCCACAGCGTGGCAGAAAGCCTGGGGCATGCTCAGTCGCACAGACACTGACGGAGGGGTCTGCAGGCCACCAGGCGCTCTCACGAGGCCCCTGTCTCTGCTTCTCTTTGGCCCTCCACTCCACAGCCAGCTTCCTGTATTGGCCAGAAGCAGCACCCCACTTCTGGCTCCAACTTCAGCCCAGCAAGGAGGGCACTTGGTCCTGCTCCTGGCTCACAGGCTCCTTGGGTCTGGGTCACTGTCTACAGAGGCTGCTAAGAGCACACAGCTAGATACTGCCTGTGTCAGGGACCCTGTGGCTGGTCACAGAGTGCAGGGGACATCACTCAGGTCAGAGTCAGGATGGATGATGACCACAGCCAGCAGGCCCTTTCCAGCCATTGAGC
Organism: Octodon degus; assembly: GCF_000260255.1. NCBI lineage: Eukaryota > Metazoa > Chordata > Mammalia > Rodentia > Octodontidae > Octodon > Octodon degus. The sequence goes on from NW_004524702.1 coordinate 2,666,254, forward strand.
TTGCACCTGCCCCCGGCCCCACCAGGCCTCTCAAGGCAGAGCTCCGCCCCTGCACCACCATCTGGTCCCATAGCTGTGCTAGGAAGGCTCACGGAGCATCGGGTGTGCTGGTTATAGGATCCTGGGCCCCAGGCATGCCAGGCAAGCACCCTATTGCCGTCTTAGTTACTTTTCTTTCATTGGTCAGACAAAATACCTGAGCCCCCAAATTAAAGAAAGAAAGGTTTATTTAGCTCACGGTTTTCGGAGGGTTCAGGTGGTAGTCAGCTGGCTCCAAGGCAGGGTGGTGAGGCCCAGGGACAACAGTTCAAGGTGGCAGAGAACAGCAAAAGCAAGGACAGTGCGAAAGAGGAGGGTGAGCCTCTGTTCCTCTCCCATATCCTGTGCAGGCTGCCCACCCTCACCGCCTCCCTGCCCTCCTCGGGTGCAGGTTCAGGATGTTTACAAAGGGAGGCTCCTGGTCCCCTGATGAGTCCCTTAGGTGAGCTCTTGCCAGGTTGACACAGTGGACAACATCCTCGGGTGAAGGGCAGGTCCTCTACACCTGGAATGTAGAACCGCTGAGTTACTTAGTCAAGCTTCTAGGCTCCTCAGCTTGACACGATGTTACAACCATAACCCGGAGCTACAGCCCCAGCCCTATTTACTTAATATTTTGAGACAAGGTCTCCCTAAGTTCCCCAGGCTGGCCTTGAACTTGTGCATGGAGCTGGGCCGGCCGGGGCACCCCTGGCCTGCCGACTCCTGCTTGTGGCTCCTGAGGTCCTCGGCTTTCCTGGCAGGTGAGCAGTCTGTCGTATACTTGTTTGTATGTCTCCTTCCTGGTTCCTTCTTCCTTCTAGGACTCATGGGCTCGGCCAGGCAGGTGCCCGCAGTCTGCCCAAGAAGCCCGCACTTGCAGGGCCCCTCCGCTCACCCTACTGGGAATGGTTTTAGGGTTTTTTGTTGTGTTTTGTGGTGATGGGGATTGAACTTAGAGCCCCGTGGGTGCTAGGTGTGCGCTCTGCCCCAAGCCTCACTCCACTCCTGACCCCAAGGGGGATATTAGGTCTTGCCTGAGGAGCTGGGCAGAAGGGAAGCCGAGACCCAGCACTCAGCAGCAAAGAGACACCATGTTTCCATGCAGTATTTTGAAGACCCCCATGGGCTAAGTGCGGCCATGAGCCCCTGCCTGCTGTACATATGTAGCTTTCTTAGGGTACCCTGTGGGCTCATTCATGCTGCTATGACAATGCACGTGCCAAGGAGTTGGGGAACATCCCCCCAAAGCAGCCCTTTCTTCCTCTAGAGCTGCCCTGTCAGGACCTCCAGAGGGCAGAACCAAAAGGGGCAGGAGTCTGAAGCTGAAGAATTCTCTCACTGGACTGTGAGGCTTGGCAAGTCCAAAACAAGAGCTGGCAGGCTGAGCTCCAAGGGCGCTACAGGTCAAGCCCAAAGGTGGGCTCCAGTAGAACTCCCTCTTCTTCTAGGAAAGCCTGCTTTGCCTAGTAAGTCCTTCAACTGATTGGATGAGGCCCACCCGCTCTATAAGGCTTGGTCTCCGCTACCCAAAGCCTCCTGATGTAAATCTTAGTCTTATCTTTGAAAAAATACCCTTTGCAGAAGCTTCTAGAAGAGTATTTGACAAATACCTTGGTACAGGGGCTTGGTCAAGTACACAGAAACTTAACTGCCATCCATATCTTCTACTATTGTTGAATTCCTGACCGCCCTCGTAGCTTCTACTTGGAGATAACTTTTTGCTCCTAGACATAAGAAGGGATGCCCATATTTGGAAGAAAGAGGCTGTGTTCTGTATGTTTTTATACGTGCTCAGGTACTTTGGAGAAAGTAGACATGAAAGTTGGCCACTTGGTGGGTAGCTCTCAATCTTCCTATCTTCTTTGGCTTTTATTTCTTTAGGTAAAAAATTGGTAGAAATCTGCGATGAAATATTGGCTACCGACACGGCTGTGCTTGGATGTCTCCCCGTGCACTCGTGGGTGGGGCTTTGCAGAGGTGGCTGATCTAGGGCGTGGGTGCTGCCTGCCCGGAGAGCGCAGCCTGGATGGTGTGCAGGGCACAGAAGGGGGCGGCGGCGCTGCTAGCTGCTGGCTGCCTGCTGCCCGCCGTGGTCTGCTTCTCCCCCCTCGCGCCCCCTGCTGGAGCCAGCCCGCTATGAGCTGAAACCTCTGTGAACTGTGAGCCGAATAAACCATTCCTCCTTTCACTCTGAACATCCAGTCTTTGTCTCAGCAAGCAGAAATCCAAGGACAAAGTAGTTTAAGGGCAAATTCCAGAAAAATACTCCACTCAAGAAAATGTTCAGTCGGGCGTGGTGGTGCACACCTGTAATCCCAGCACTCAGGAGGCTGAGGCAGGAAGATTGCTGCAAGTTCTAGACCAGCCTGGGCTACAGAGTGAGCTCAAGACCAGCCTGAGAGACCCTGTCTCAAAAAGACAAAAAATGTGCCCTTTTCTTCCAACTCTTGAGGCCCAAGAAGTCTTTCTCTATGCAATGTAGGAATTATTCCTTTTGCAATTTCTTTCCTCTAAGTCTTAATCCTAATAATAATAAAGTGATTTAGAAGATTAAGATACTAATTAATCCTGTCCGAACAACTTCATGTTATCATGCTTAATTTCAAATTTAATTATTTCAGTATCTAATTACAAAACAGTTAATTACTTTATTGTAATTGTGTATCTTTTTAAAGTAGAAAGGGGCCAGGAACTGTGACAAGGGCTATCGCCGGGCAGAGTGTCGCTTACCTTGCCTCCCACGAGCACCAGCCTTGCTGCGGGTTGTCGTGGGCTTCAGCTACTCTTTCATGCGCTTTCCGATGTTTCATCTCCTTTTTAAAAAAATTTTTTTAAATAATTTTATTGGGAAACAAAATGCAATGAGACAGTTTCAAAACCAATTAGTAGGACAGTTTCAATAATTAATACATTGCATATTGTTGTCTTCTTAGTGGCTATTCATAGTACAAGATGCAGACATGCTATCCTGTCCACACACTATTAGTCCAAATCTTTCTTCTCACTGAATTACGAGAAAGTAGCTGCGTGCCTATCCTCACTATTTTCAAAGCTCGCTTTATCTCCTGATTGGCTTTGGTTTCTTTTTCTCCCAGAACCAATACCCAGCATCACATTCCATCATCGTCTGGGGTGCTCTGGGTCACCAGGGCCTCTGCGGCCCTCTTACTTGGAAAGATGGCCTTCCTCTGCCTCATCTTGTCACTTCCACCTGCCCACAAGCGGTGTGTCACCTCTGTTCAGAGCCAGAGGGTGCCAATGCTTTGAGAGTCACCTTATCTGTGGGCATCTAGTGCCAGGGCTGCTAGATTTGCCATCATCCCCTCTTTGGAATGAGCGTGTAATGCCTGACGCCATGTGAGCTTCCAGGGACACGGGGACCCAGGGACTATTTAGCCTGTGGCACAGAAGTATTTCAACATTTTCATTTTCAAGACAGGTAGAATTTCACAAACCAACGGGCTCTGTTTCACCCATGTCTCCAGTGGCCAGCAGGCTAAGAAGATGCAGGACCTGCCACAGGGGACCCATGCTCACATGGCCACAGGACACAAGGACCACACCCCACCCAGGAAGTAGTCTGGTGACAACCGCTGCTGGTAGAATTTAGGATTGAAAAAACAAAATCCACAAAAAGACAACATCTCCAAGGAAACCACTGCTTACCTAGAACAGGCGTCCCCAGCCCTGCCCCAGGCAGGAGGACACCACCCTCCCCAGATGTGGGTGCTCCACGGAAGATGGGGAGCAGCAGCCACAGATAAGGTCACGGACTAAAATAAGTGTCTGCGTCCTCGCAAATTCACCCTGGCAATCCCACCCCCCATGAGGCCAATATTTTGGAGGTGGGGTCTTTGGGAGGCAGAGCCCTCCTGAATGCAATCAGTGTCCTTACCCAAGGGTCCCCAGGGAGAGAGGCTGGTGACAAGAAGCTGTAATCTGTGGTGCCTCCGTCTCGGGCTTCCTGGACTCCGGAACTGCGAGCAGTAACTGCCTGCTGTCTGTCAGCCTCCTGGTCTCTGGTGATTAGTTACAGTACAAATACCCCCAGCCCAACTCCTGGCAGCATCCTTCAGCTGGGGACAGCCTTGCTCCTGAGGCTCCTGAGACGGCAGGGGCTCAGGGCTGGAGCCGTCTCCTCTGTCCCCACCCCAACCTCCCAACCCCGCTCATCCCTAGGACGAGGCCCGCAGGTGCCAACGGCAGCACTCTTCTAAGGACAAGGAGCCACAAGAGTGTGGCAGGGCCGCTCCTCTGAGCTCAGGGCCGACAGAAGTGCCTGAACCAGAGGATAGGGCCAACAGCAGCAGCCAGCCCACAGCCACAGCTTCACCACAGCAAGGGGCTACGCCTCGGGTACAGCCCCAGGACCGGCTGAAGCCCCTCAGCAGGGGTAGGCGGACCCTGGGGTTGGACTTCCTTGCTTCCCAGGGGCGTAGGGGCAGAGGTTCCCCTCCTAGGAAGAGCACAAGGAGAGGAAGGGTTCATCGCCCCTTGCCGCTCATCTCCTGCCGCTCATCTCCGTTTGAACGCAGTTAATTTACTTTTTGTTTTGCAAAAGAGGTTGTTGCATTGCCCCTCTTGGCCCTAGTTTCACTCAACAAGGGACCCCTGAGAATCTACCCTGGGCAGAGACAGGTGGGACAGGTCCTTCCAGCACAGCCACACTGCAGTCGGATGGGGGCAGCCAGCGTACCGCCAGACCTGGCAACATGTGCTGGGAGGATGCGGATTGGCGGAGCCTGAGGGCCATGCAAGGTTCCCCATGGAGCCCATTTGGGGCGGTGTCAAAACCTCAGGGAGACAGGGAGCGTGCTCTAAATGGAAGCAAGGGACTCTGAGGGCAGGTCACAGAGATGCCGTGTCTTGCATGGTAGCCATACAACTACTTTTTTTTTTTTCAAGCACTCTATCATTTTCAGAACATTTTGTCTTTCCACTGAACTTCTCAAAGAGAAACATCAGCACCCACAGCACCCACTTCTGAGAAGAGGACATTGGCTTCCTGCACAGGGACTTAGTGCCTGGCCCCACTCCCAGGTGCAGCACAGCCTGAGAGGAGGGGATATGCTGCAGCTGGGGGCTGGGGGCTGGGGCTGAGGGTGGCCAGGCACTTCTGAGTGCCTGCAAAGCCCCGTGCAACCTAGGCAGGACAGGAAAGGGGGCTGGGAGGAAGCAGGAACTTTATGGATGGGAAGGGGGTAAAGAACACAAGCAGCTGGTGGAGAAGAAGGTGATGTCTGGGATTGAAGATTTCTGAGAGGGCATGGCTGTGGGCGTGGCCACCCCACGCTCCATGACGTGGCCACCCATGTGGTCAGCGGCAAGGGGCTGGGAGAGAGGCAGTCACTGGAGGTAGAGTGGCCAGGGCACTTGGAGACAAGACCTGGGTGTCTGTCACCAGGAGAGCTGAAGCCATTATGAGTTATGGATGAACTTGGGGTAGACAGAAAGCCCAGGAAGAGGTGCTGAAGTCCTCAGGGGAGTGAAGGAGTGAGACAGGTTGGTGGAGATGACCACTGGAGGAGTCAGGGTGGAACAGCCTGAGACTGGACTCCAACGGAGCAGAGCATCCTGGAGGGGTGGCAGAGGCAGAGGGAAACACTTGGAGTCTGTGCCCCGAGACAGCACTGAAGGGGCTGGGGACCAAAGCAGCAGCAGGCGTCTGGAGTCTATGAGCCACCACGCGAGGGCTCAAGGTCCAACAGGGCACCCCCCAGAGGCGCTGGGATCACGGGTGGGCGGGCATGCACCAGCACACCTGGTTTCGGTGGCCGGCACAGCATGCCTGGTGTTCCAGGGCCACACAGCATGCAGTACCAGCGACCAAACCCTGGTCCTTATACTTGCCAGGCGGGCACTTAGACCACCGAGCTATCTCCCCAGCCTGGTCCTGTCTCTTTTATACTGCAATGCTTCCAGTTTTAGTCTAGCCCTATTTCTTCTACGAATGTAAAACAAAACAAAAGGCCACACAGAACACCAAGCCCACTGTATCCACACGTCAGGTGCGGCCGCAGTGGCCCGGGGACCCCTGCCGGCCGCACCTGCCAGCTCTGCGGTGGGGTGCAGCGCGGTCCTCACGTGGCCCTGTGAAGCTGCTTCACCTTCTCGGCTTCTAGACACAGGTACAGTCGTGGCCAGGAGGTGGTGGTGGCCTCCTTGTGTCTCCTGCAGGAGCCAGAAACACCACGGCTGGGAGGTCAGAGCACTGTACCAGCTGGCCCTAAACCGCTGGGGGACTGAGGAGCTGGCCAGCTGCTCCCCACCCCCACAGTGCTGAGGCGCAGTGCTGCTGTGGAGTCTGCTCTGAGACTTCCTTAGACAAAAACCACTCCCTGGGTCCCTGCCTCTCAGCCAGGGCCACCTTGCTTTTGTGTCCCTCCTTCCCTGCACTCCTACCTCCAACTCGCTGCCCGGCATTGGTGGCACCTCCCCTAAAATTAGAGTCCTGCCTGTGCCAGATGCTGCCCCACCCCCTGCTCCAGGACACCTAGTTGGGGCTTTACCCTCAGTGTTCATCCACAGCCACTGTAAAATCCAGTTTCCAAAGCAGGGTGGGTGCCCCTCCCATCCCTAGCCAGCCCAGAGGACCAGAGTGGCCGCAGGTGGAGGCCAGGAGACAGGGCATCCACCAGGGAACAGAGCAGACAGTCACTGCTAGGCTTCTGTGGACCCTCATTTGGCACCAGGTGTCCTGGGGACAGACACAGCCAACAAACGTGCAGAGCTGGCTGCTGAACACCAGGAAGCTGGCAGGACCGCAGGGCCTTGCCTCTGCCACCCTCTGGGCCCCTGCTGTCCCAGCCCCTGCACTTTCCGGGCAGGTGGAAGAGGGGCTGCCCCAGGAGGACAGTGCGTGGAGCTGCCCGGGAGGCACTGCTAGATAAGCCGGTGTCTTTATTGGATTAGGCGGGGCTTGGCTGCAGTGGGCTGGATGTGGTGCTGCTGCTCCCAGGAGGGAGTGGGAGCTCGTTAAAGAAAGTGCATGCGATTATTATTATGATTTAAGTGCAGTCGGGCTTGCCAGGGCCGCTCTCATCTGGCCGGCAGCCCTGTCCTTGAGCACTGGCCTCAGGACAGCCATCCAGACTCCAGCGCAGACGAACGGCAAACAAGGCCTGGCTGGGCCTAGGGCGCGCACTATGGGCTGGCCCCTGGGCTGGCCTTGAATCCATCCACACGCGAGGCCTGGTCGCATCACCAGCCTGGGAAGGTGGGGACAGGAGCGTGTCTCCCAAAGGTGCCTGCTGCATTCTTGTGCCCGCAACAGCTAAGCCAGGGGCTCTTGTGTAAGTGGTGTGCTTGTGCATGGATGTGTGTGCATAGATGAGTGTGAATGGGTGCACATGTGAGTGTGTGTGTGTGTGTGTGTGTGCGCGCGCGCGCGCCTGTACGTGTGCACAAGGCAGAGGCGGGTGAAGACCTCAGGCCCCTGAGCAGGCAGCCTGGGCCTGAGGGCAGCTCTGTGGCCAGCCAGTCAGCCAGCTGGCTCCAGCAGGCTCTCAGCCACACTCAGCTCAGCCCTAGGACGGTGTGTCTACCTCGCCCTGCATGGGAGAGTCCCTACCTCGGCCACCGCCCGCCACTCCCCACCTTCCACGCCTGCCCCAGTCCTCTGCCAGCTCCTCTCTACCCCTCTGGCCCTGTTGCAGGATCTGGTCTCTGCCAGGCCTACACCCCACAGAGGCTGAACCTTCACCGCAGTCTCTCTCAGAGAGTCAAAGCCGAGGAGGACAAGGGCAGGGCATCCTGAGCCGACTTCCTCGCCCAGGTGTCTGAGGCTGGGCCCAGGCTCTGGGGGGACTGGGGTTCCTTCATGTGATCGAGGGTGGTAAATGCAGGCCCTGCCTACCCCACTTCTGCATTCCTTGGGCTCTGCCCACGCCGTCCCACAAGTGTCCTTCTCCACACCTGGCCACAGGAGCCGTCTTTGGGGAGTCTTCTCTGTACCTCTCCCTGTGTGCTGTGCCCCTGGGTTATTGTTTGGCCAGTGAGTGTCTCACTCAAACCAGCTCATGGGTTAGAGAACTTAATGATCACTTGAGGGACTTTGCCTTGTCACTACGGCTGTGACAGGCTGCTTTTCCCAGCTTTCCCAATGTACATTAAAAAAAAACCTATAAGATTTAAAATAAAAGTGCTCACTGTGTTCTAGGGTGTTAAAGCCCATCTGCTGCCTTGTCGCCAGCGCAGGGCTTTTGGGGAGGAGCCTCGGCAGGCAGGCAGAACACTGTGCCCGGTGGCGCACTCTTTCTCCCTCAGTTCTGTCCCTAGAACAGGACCATGCTGTCACCCCGGGGCAACGCAGACAGATGGCGAGCGCACGGCGTGGCCGACGCCATCCTTCCCAGGCTGCCGAGCCGCGCTTCTCACACGAAGCATGCTGACGACGCAGTGGGTCCTGAAGCGCCGGCACTGCCTCCTTCACGAGAGCCTCCAGCTCCGGGCGCTTTGGAAGAGAAATGACCGCAGCCGCCCCAGCGCAAACATCAGGCCCTCGCGCCGTCCGGCTCCAAAGCACAAGCGTTTAAAAATAAATGTGGTGCAGTCTTACTGGCTGAATAGTTAAGAAGCTGAGTGGATAAGACAACGTATCTCTCTTTGTTAACAAAAATAGGATATGCCAGGACGTTGGGTTCCACTTGAGGATACGCCAGCTCCACTGGCCCTGCACTCAGGCACGAGTGTACACACACACACACACACACGGGGGGGGGGGGGGGGCTCTGCCACAGCAACCAACACTGATGACAGAACTGATTTTTTAACATTCTTCCAGCTATTTAAGTCGCAGCCAGGCAGGAGCTGCCCGGATACCCGAGGAGGGCCCAGTTGGGCATAGAGTGACTTCAGTTGGGCTAAGAAAAGCAAGACTGTAAAATGACTTGGGCAAAAGATGCAAATGTGGGCATCTGACATCTGAGGCTTTATTTTTTTGGTTTGGAGGGGCTCTGTGTGATGTCCCAGCCTGGGACCGGTAATCCTTGCTAGGGGACACAGCTGTGTGGGGGCCGTCACACTGAGAGGGAACCTGGGAGATACCAGCAACTCCAACGCCCCCCAGGCCTCCCTGCCTGCCCACGAAGGTAAGGAGCTCTGGTATGTTTTGTCTTGTCCCCCCAAAGTCTTATGCAGTCATGGGGCAGCCTCGGTGAAACCTCCACTAACTGTGAGCTAAATAAACCTTTCCTTCCTTAATTTTGAGTGTCCCAGCAATGAGAAAAATAACCGAGACCACAGTCCCCCAAACTCAAGTGCAGCGTGGAGCCCCCTCCTCTGCAGATTTCTTTAGATTCCCAGCACTGACTCCTCCATCCCCGCGTGCCTGGTGTCTGGGGTGTTGCTCTGTCCCCATGGGGAGCGCTTGTGTCCATCCCCTGCCCCTCCTAGCTCCTGTGCCACAGGTACTGTCCCAGGTGCACCCCTACCCTACCCTCCGCTAACCCCCAAACCTGGCAAAAGACAAAGTGGGTGCTTTGCAGAAAACCTTTGTTCCCTCAGACAACCTTAAATCCCACCAGAGGATTAAAGAGTTATTGATCTCTCACATAAATAGAGTCCTTATGGGAGGGACCCCTAGTTACACAGGGTAGAAGTATGGATTTCTTATTTTAAGCCTCATTTATTTCCGTAACAAAAGCTCCACTAAAACCACGCTGAAGCAGCTTCCCATGCACCACCGAGTGATTCTCCAGCAGAGTCTAGTTGTTAAAATATCTTCTCTGAGAGAGCAAGACACAACCAAAGCAAAACAAACAGCAACTCCTGTGGCACGGGGGACGTCCAGAGGGGCAGACACAGGAGAGGAAGGGCCGCTTCCCGCGGCCTCCCAGTCCCGCTGGGCCAGACACGAGCTCAGCGCTGTTAGAAATGTGATTTTATTTCTTATCAAAGCAGTTCACAGACTTACTTCTACATGTTAAGTAATACTATAAGGCTAGTAAAAAAATCCCGCCTTCTCCCATTCCACGCCTGCCCTCCCCAGGCGCCAGCTCCTGGCTGACCATTGTGCTGTTACCTCCAGCCTTCGAGGCCTCCCCTTCAGTCTAGACTCGTCTGTGTTAGACACGATCTCCAACAAGTCATGTGGGTTTCAGTGAATTTATCTTCACCAAACATGGCTTCCTTCCTTTTTTAAAAGTCGCTATCCAATGGACTTATTTTTACTAAGGAGACGTTGGTCAAGCGGCCCCAGGAAAGCCCTGCATTCCCTGCTTGACCTCTTGCTTGTCCTGGAGTTGATCGTTGATTTTCTTTTTCACGTGCATGATTTCTCACGTACGGGTTGCTCACTCCCACCCACGAATTCTCCACGAGGGATATAATGCCCCCTTGATGCATTTAAACACCTGCATCCCCTCAGAATTCTGAGGGAGGCCTTCCAAGGTTGTCCTTTCTCCCGCTCCAACCAGGACCGATGGCTTAGTTCCTGACAGCCCCCTGCTCATCCTGGGACCTCACTCGCCAAATTCTGAATTCCCTTTGTGCCCCCCATCTGGGATCCCCTTTCGGGCCCTGGGCCTTCGCCTTCATTTTCGAGGGCTTTCCTGGCATTGCGGAAGCCTGGCTCCTTCTCGGACGCTGGCATCACCATGGCCTCAGCTTTTTATTGCACTTCTCCTCTATGTTTGTGTTCGCCTCACTTTCCACGCCTCTACTGCCCTCTGAACACTCCTGTGGCCTCAGGGACCAGAATCTCCTCTCCCTCCAAAGGCGGACCGTGATCTCCGATAGCTCGGCTCCTTCTCTTCTCCGGCTGGTCTGCTGTCCGCACTGACGGCCTTTCCTCGGCCTCTGTTGCTGGCAGCATAGTCACAGCTGGCTGGAGGGCCATCCTCGGGGCGAGGCTCGTCAGTCGGGCCTGCTGAGGGTGGTGGGAAGAGGTCCCCCGTGACTTGGAAGAGTCCCTGGAATTCGGCCTTCCTGCTCTTTCCTCTGGTCGCCGCCTGGGAAGTGTGTGTGGCAGCCAGCACTCTGAGCGCCTCCAGGGGGAGAGGCCCGCAGCCAGGGTGGAATCCCCTGCTTTCTCTGGCTCTTGTTTCCTCCTCGTGCCACCCATCCCCAGCTGTACCAGATCCCTGCGGTGGCCGTGCAGGCTTCTGTTGCCATGGTTGTGCCAGGCGGGGAGGCCCTGCTCTCTGTCAGAGAGACGCAGCAGGCACCTCTCCCCGGCTCCCCCGTGCTCCTCCACTTGCCCACACACCTGTCCGCCAGCTCCCGAGTCTGTCTCAGTGTCTGCACCCAAAACGCCCCCATGTTTGTTGGCATCCATTCTGCAGGCTTCACAGTAGGGAAGCAGGCCTTCGCTGGACTCCTCGCCTTCTCCTCTCCGTTCCTCTTTTCATTCTCTGAGTAGAGTCCCAGCAGGGCCTTACCTGCACCACCTCTTTCTTCCATCCTTGCTGCCCACTATACTTGGACACACTAGTTACGCTCTCCTGCCTGGGAGGCGGGGCAGCCTTGGAGTTCCCTGGGGGTCTCTGCGAGGCTCCTTCTTGAGATCTGAACCCAGACTGTGTGACCCCACGCCCTTGCCCCAGGAGGCGGCTTCCTGGGGGACACAAAACCGGAAGAAGATGAGGTTCCTGCATTAGAGGACAGTGAGCTCCAAGCCCCTCTGAATGCTTGTCGTCTGCTAAGTCTTCCATTGGGCCTCATGGTGAAAATGTGCTGCTTGAGGTACTGGGGGCGAGGGCCGGCACCTCTAGGGGAGACCTCCAGCGGGGGAAGCGGCAGATGCAGTGTCAGCCCTGGCACCTTGCACCACACCCAGGCTGAGGCGCGGCTGTGGGAAGGACGCCCTCCTGATCGAAGGCTTTCAGACCCGCCACGCCCCGGAACCTCGCGGGCACCTTCTGAGAGCCCTGTGCTCACAGCCGTCTCTCCCCAGCCCAAGCAATCCAGGCTGCCTAGGAATGGAACTCGAAGATCCATAGTTTGGGCAGCTCCCCAGGGAATTCCATTGTGCAGCCAGGTCTGGGAGCGCAGCAGTGTGGACTGGACAGTCCCTGAGGCGCTGGCTGAAATGCGGAGGCTGATTAATGGGCACCTTGGTCTGAATATAGGTGTCTACCCCTCCATTCACAGGTTGGAAATAACCTCGGGCGAGGGCATCGGGCGCTGGTGAGTAATAGGGTGGAGTCCTCGTGGATGGGATTGGTGCCCCTGTGGACAAGGCCCGGGGGACCCCTCTTCCCCTTTACTTCTTGAGGGCCCGCAAGAAGACACTGCCTTCGAGGGATAGGCCCTCACCAGGCCCCACACACACCAGCGCCCAGATCTGGGGCTACACGGCGGGCAGGCACCTGGTCTAGGGGACCCTGTGCTGGAAGACGCTCTCAGCTGGTACGCTGCACCGGGGGGCGCTGCACAGGGGGCGCTGCACAGGGGGCGCTGCACCGGGGGGCGCTGCAC
>NW_004524702.1:2678841-2742097 GCF_000260255.1 Octodon degus
CGCTGCACCGGGGGACGCTGCACCGGGGGGCGCTGCACCGGGGGACGCTGCACAGGGGGGCGCTGCACCGGGGGGCGCTGCCCAGGGGGGCGCTGCACCGGGGGGCGCTGCACAGGGGGCGCTGCTCCAGGTCGGTGTGAAGGTGTGAACTTCAAGTCTGTGGTTTGCTGCTTTTCCAGCACTGTGATGAAAATTCATGTATTGCAAAAAGAGCTATAAATTCTACAACTGAGCTCTCCTACAAGAAATGTAAGGAGAATATTCATTAGCCAAGGCGCTTATGTTTTTAAACAGTGTAGCTGTTACTGCAGATTTCATGAGGGAGGTGGTGGTGGCTTCCACCTCTAATTAGGTTTGCAACCTGAACAACAGCCCTGCACCTTCCAAGTCCTCGGCTTCAGTTCAGCCAGGGACCACGGGTGGCCCAGGGTGGATGATCCACCTATTGGCTCTGGAAGCCGGGCGTTTAGTGGAAGGCACTCGCTCCTGGGTATCTCAGTGGGATCATGCAAGTGTGATCATGGGCCCCGTATGTGGCCTCTTCTTCTCTGGCGCTGTCCCCTGCTCTGCTTCCCAGCCACTATGAGCTGCGCATCTCTGCGCTGTTGCACCCTTCTGTCATGATGGCCTCTAACCATGGACTGAACCTGCCAGCCTGAGCCACCTTAAGCCTCTCCTCTAAGTTGGTACTGGGGATAGTGTCTCAGCAGTGGCAAGGCTGAGTCCAGGCAGCGCCCTGGCCTCGCTGTAGGCCACGCTGTCCTCTAGGGCTGCTCAGTTTCCCAGCCCCTATGCTACAGAGCCCTTTGTAGGAGCAGCACAGAAGCCCTGTCTTGGAATAAAAGACCCCGTGCAAGCGTGTACCCTTGGGCCCCACCCTGTTCCTGAGACAGAACTGTTCCTCAAGACATTTTTGATAGCTTGAATATTCCTACTTCATTTGACCAGGGATAGAAATCTAGGTTTTCAAAAATGACTGTTTAGAGGACAGGCTTCTTGATGCCTCCCAAGGGCTCTAAGCTGGGAACCTCTTGGGAAAATGCTTTTCATTGTATTTACTTAAACGACCCCCCTTTCATCTCCCCTGGATTTCTTATGTTCTTTCTGCCTTTCTCCATCAGCAAACAGCCATTTCATAGCAGAGGAAAGGGACAGTTCAAGAGGAAACTGTATTGGCCTTATTTCATAAATTGAGTTTAATAATTCATTGAAAAGAGAATTTTTAGTAGCAAAGTCTGCATATAAAGGCAGCGTGCCTCCCTGGCAGGCACCCGTTGCCCTCACAGCAGTGCTGAGTGAGGAGGAAGCCCAGGCTGGCCATGTGCTCCTCTCGGATTTGCTAAGGACACGTGGTTTCCAGCCAGGTGGGTGGAGGTGATTTTACAGCAAGAGGCAGGCAAAGGCATTTAAACCACACCCTAAACTCTTTTCTTTGTCAGTGCAGAAAGCCACCTAGAGCTCATTTTAACAAACATGCATATTCTGGAAACATCTGCAGACTGTTGCTCTGTTCCTTCCCCAGCCATAAAGTGCCACCTGCCCAGACTGCCTCTGTCGCCTAAACACCAAACAGCACCAGGTCCCGCAGCAGAGGGCAGCGGGCAGGGGTCTGTGGGTCTACCCATCCTCAGCAAAGCTGCATGGGACCTCAAGAAATCTGTATCTCACACAGCAGAAGCACTGCTCAGGCATGACAGGCTGACTTTAAAGATTTGTCCTTCTAACTCATTGATGGGGGAGGAAGGAAGCCATGAAGATGAAAGGGGAAGGAGAAACATCAGTGTCTGGTGGCTCAGATCCGCCACCCCAGACAGCTCCGCAGCAGCTCTGCAGCGGCCAAGCTTCCAGACCTAGCATGGGAAGTTGCCAGGAGTCCCAGCCCAGCAGAGGAAGCATTTAATGCCTCCGCTTGCGTCTGGACCACAGCGTCTGTCTCCTTGCCTCAGAAAAAGGGGCTTCATGATGACTTTTTGAGCTTCCTTCTCCCCAAATGTCCCAATTTTAACCCTGTCCTTTGTAGACTTTGTGAGTCAGGCCAGCACCTGAATGAACTGAATGTCACACAATGACTCAAATACTCACCATCCCTGGAGGTTCTGTCCTTCAACAGGGCCTGTGGTGACAACATTGCCTAAGGGGCTTTTCTTTCTTTAAAGATGTGACATGTTTATAACAGTTTCTGAGCAGTGTCCCCCAGAACTAGGAAAGAAAATGGGTGCATTTGTTCTACCTGAAGGTGTGTGGGCCAAGCCCAGCTTTCTAGAGAATAATCTGAGCTCCTGAGAGGGTAATTGCCTTACACCGGGCAAGGGGGTCCGGCAGTGAGTGCCCCCTGGTAGTTGCCTGGCTTAAGGCAGCCGCTACCATTTGTCTTGAGGGAACGAATAGTCATGCAGACCTGAGATCGCTGCCCCTTGCATTGACCATGTACAGCAGGAAAAGCAGCCACATTGTAAAATAAGTAAGGCCAGAGCTGGGTCAAGTCAGGCAAATTCATACAGTGAAATACTATGCAGTCATGAAAATCACATGCAGAGCATTTGACAATATCAGGCGTGCTTGTGTGAATAGTTCAATAAAAGGATTATAAAGTAATGCATGTTATGGATACTGCTTTTAACTTTTTAATAAATTAATTTTAACTTGCCATATTATCTAGGAAAATGGGGGGATTTTCAACACCTAGTACAAGGCCAGCAGATGCTTTAAGTTGCCTGTGTGGTCACCTGCTTTGAGTTAGCATAACCAATTGCTTCCACAGAAAAACCAAGAAAGAAACGAAGAATCCGATGCACTCTCAAAGCGTGTGCGTTACGTTTAGAAGCCACGACTGAGCTCCAGTCCCAGGTGCCCTCTATCTAGCAAAGCCCAGCTGAGAGAGTGCATTCACCCTTTCCTGTGCCTGGGTCACAGGGGCGCCCAGTGCCCTCTGCTGCAGGGAGACGCTGAGGACCTGAGGACCACCCCCTAGACCCAGCTCCACGGCACGGGGATCCGAGGAGGGCGGATTCCCCAGCCAGACCAAGTGTGAAGTCTCCGGCCTCTCCTGTCCAGAACTGAGCAGCGTCACAGCACCAGCCTTCCGGGTGGTGGCGGCACCGAGGCCGCAGAGCAGGGGCAGCCGGACGCAGGTCCTGGCCAGAGCCCGCCAGGCTGTGCAAGACCCAGGATGTCTGGGGTGCGGCCCGGCAAGAGGCGACCACGCCCACCCGGACCCCCTTGACATGCTCCATGCTGCAATTTAAACTCCTGACCTCAACAGAATAGACAAACTTGAAACCAAGGGGGAAAAAATGGTAAGAAACTCAGCCCGGCAACAACTGGCTGCTTCTATTCAGAGCCGCTCTGCCTCTCACCCTTCTGAATTAGGCAGCTGGAGTGCCCGTGATGAAACCCACAGGCCGGGTGGCTTCCGAGCAACACAAGTTTATTTCTTACAGTTGGGGGCCCGGAACTCCAGGATCTCGGTGTCTGGGGTGGGTCTGCTCCCTGCTCTGGCGCTGGCTGACTGCTGCCTGTCACCTGGAGGTGGCACTTCCGCCTGCGGACTTCAGGAGGACATGGACATTCACTCTCAGCTGCCTTTGCCCCGGACCAATCCTTCAGCACCCTCTGCTCCCTGGTTCTCCCTCATTCTCTCTGCCAGCAAAGCACAAACGACCGCGGCTGTCCCACGCCCGTGGCAGCGTTAGCCCTCTGTGATCTTGGGGCACTGTGGAGCCCTGGTTCTTCCTGGCCCAGCTGTCAACAACCGATGGCAGTATACTCTTGCCTGAGGGGTCCTGCTGGGCAGAATCTGGTGGGAGATTTATCTTCCATCTTCTGAAAAAAAAAAAAATCACTCCCTGCAGCAGAAAGCAACCCACGACAGTCACCCGGTGCATATCGTCTTCTCCCTGGTAACAGAGCAGAGCTGTGCATCCCAGGCAGCCAGTGCGGGTCACCATGTCCAGGTGACAGCTGCAACTAACAGCATATGGGTTGTGATCAGACAATATGGTGAGAGTTTAAATTGTATTTCACTTTTATTTTTATTTTTTGGTACTTGGGCTTGAACTCAGGATCTTGTACTTGCCAGGCAGGTGCTTATGCCGCTGAGCTATCTCCACGGCCCAAGAGTTTAAATTTTTCACATGTATTGTCGTAAAAGACGCATTGCCATGAATCCCTTTCAAAATCCTCGCTCTCGTTTCCAGCGTACTCTTCTCACCATCTTTACGGCTTTCTGCAGCGGCTCTGGAGTGCTCTTGCCTGAGTGTCTTGCGTCCCCTTGTCCTGGCTGCCTCAGCATCCTGAACTGATTCACAGCACTGACCTTGGGTGGTCATTTTGACTTCAGGAAAGAGCCAGAAGTTGTGCGGTGCTGCTGAGTGAGGCGAGTGCGGCCCAAAGGGCCTGTTTTTACGAGCTGACTTTCTGCGGGACTGCACTGGGCAGCAGCCTGCGCTATACTTTGTATCAGACTGAGAGAACTCCAGGGCTGCTTCAGAGAGCGGACAGAACGATGAAGGGAGGGGTGTGAGGGGAATTCACGGAAATGTACGCAGCACATTTTTCTGTTTAAACAGTCACCACATACTTTGGACACACCTAGTAGGTGGAAGAGATCGGACCACTTCCAGAACTCCACGTGGAAGTTGCCTGGTCCCTCTTTACCACGTGAACGGCCCCTTCTGCAGGACCTGCAGTCGGGTTAAGCACAGAGGCCTGCGGCTGGTTTGTGATGGTGCTGCTGGTGTCTCGGGGCTGCTGGGCCCGCAGTGTCCCTGCTCTGGAGCCAGGCTGCCTGAGACGCAGGTGGCCGCAGGGAGCCCTGAAGCGCCGCTGGTGCTGGTCCGGGTCTCCCAAGCTGTGCGCTCCCTCAGGTGGCCGTGCAGGTGGGTGGGCATGGGGCACCCTGGAAACCCCTAGTGTTCCTCACATTGCACATTTCCCTCCAGTGGAGCAAGCTCTGCACAGGAGCCTGCATTCTTAGTCCTCTCCCACTATCACAGGGTTTGCATGAACCCCAACACCCAGCAAGCCTCAAAGCAGCTCTCCCACCTCAGTGGTGGCCAGGAATGACCGAGGTGCCAGCGCACAGCTGAATCAGGGCCTGGGTGGATTGTCTAAGATGCTAACTCATACTGTGTGCCATTGCACTGAACTAAGAGAAGGTAAGAGAGATGAACTTCCACAGGCCACACCAGTCAGTATCAGAATCAAGCACAGGCAATCTAACTCCACAGCCAGAAACTGAATCTTCTGGATGCTAAAATGCCAAGTTCTACCGCAGAGTGAGAGCCTCTGGGGCTGTGGTGCTGTCCCCACTGACCTGGCCTGGCCTGGCCATCCCCTGGGCCTGCCATCCCCATCCTACATTGCTCAGCCCTGGAAACGGACACCCTTGCCAGCCACGGGGCCACTCCCTCCTCCTCAATCCACTTAATCTGATTAGGCACTGATTGTAATTGGCCTTGATTCAGAGACCTTCCCTAGGCCAAATTAGGCCCCCTGAGATCTCTTATACACAGAACTCCCTGTACAGATGCCAGACTCTCTCCGTCCTCTGTGATTTTCTTTATCAGAGCCACACGAGGCCAACTTTTAAGCCCCAGAGAATCTGCCAGGGAATCTTGGTTTCTTCTGAACGCAGGGAATTCGGGGAACAGCAGAGGTCAGATCTTCCAAATGTAAGATCACCTTGACTTTGCTCCTCAGGGTAGCAGTTATAAATGATGACTGGAAGATTCCTGGCTAGACCAGCACTCTTGGCTTAGGGTGGAGATAATAATGAAATTTTCTGTTATGACCATTTCCAGTAATACAACATTTTACTTATAAAATACCTCCTGCACTCTGAATTTCTCCAACTGTGGTCCATGCTGTGCCATCCTAGACTTTAATGAGGATAAAAATATCTTCCTTTTATTAGGCTTTCACTGTTTCTAACACTTTGCCTCCACTTAGCGTTTCACCCCTAGTCCACAGACAAGGAACCCCGTGCTCAGAAAAGATGAGTTACCTGCCAATGTCTGGGGGACCGCAGAATGGCTCCCCATAGATGTCCAGGTGCTGATCCCCAGAGCCTGACACTCTGATTTCCCCACAAGGCAAGAGAGACTTGACGGATGTGACTGAGCAGGGCATCTTGGGATGGGGAGATGGTGCTGGGTCATCTAGTAGACCTGGTGGGATCATGAGGGACTTCTAAGAGGAAGAAGAAGGCCGGGGCATCAGAGCAGATGGGGTAATGGCAGCAGAGGTCAGTGTGGGGCAGGACCAGGAAACAAGGATTCCACAGCCTTGGAAGCTGGGAGAGACCGAGGTGGGGTCTCCCTGCTCCTTCCCCAGGATGCAGCCCCTGCAGCAAGCACTTTTGGATTTGGGGCCACCAGCTTAGGAGCTGGTGACCTGGTTTTATTTGAAGCCTCTGAGTGCATGGTGATTTATTATAGCAGTAGTGGGAACAGGCTGCCCAGGGCCACAGGGGTGTCAAGCAGGGGAAGGAAAGCTTTAGCCTGCTCCTGAGAGGCAGAGACCAAGCCCTTTATGCTCCAGTTAGGTAGCCTTGGAGTTTAAATAGAGGGCTTTCAACAGATGATTTCTATATGATGGCAAACATGATGTTATGAGACAAAATGTAAAACCTGAAAGATGTGGAAAGAGCAGAAAAACAGGTGAAACAGGACCTGCACGATAGCTCAACAGACTAAGCAAAGGCAAGCAAAGGCACCAGGCTTCAATCCCCAGCACCACATGCAGTGCCGGCCCCACCCCTGGGCAAGCTGAGCTGGCCACCAAGACCGGGTGTGGTGGCACAGCGCCTGTAATCCCAGCTCTGGGGAGGCTAATCACGGGAGGATCACTATGAGTCTGAGTTGCATAGCAAGATCCTGTACCAAATACATTGGCGGAGAGAGAGAGAGAGAGAGAGAGAGAGAGAGAGAGAGCGAGAGAGAGAGAGATCAACCAGCAAGCCCAGAGCCATGGAGAAAGGGTGGCTTGCTCGGTCTAGGGAAGTGAGAACCCAGACAGCCGTGGGCAGGGACATGAGGCTGGAGCTCTCCCCGCAGCCCTCAAGCGAGATCCATGTTGGTTAAAGTCCTCGATGTGGGAAGGAAAATAAGGCCTCCAGGGACAAGTATATAAGGGTAGCTTTGCAATCCTGGCCACAAAAAGATAGGTAAAAATGAAAAACACCGATCTGATAAATGAGTGTTAGCCTTGGAAAAGATATTTGCAATGATTAAAAAGATATAAAATTAAATTTTATGTGTTTCTTTTTTGTACCAAGAATTGAACTCAGGACCTTGCGCTTGCCAGGCAGACACATGCCGCTAAGCTATATCCCCAACCTGAAAATTAAATTTTAAAGTCTACAAAGAACTCCCAAAAATGAACAAAGAGAGAAATGTAGCATGTTCCCTTGCCCAGTTCCATTTGCACAACATAAAAAACCCTGGCATCTTCCCCCTACAAGGAGGCGCGCTTTCTCGGGGGCTCTTATCAGACACATAATGGAAGGAAGGGAACAGGAAGAGGAATAAGGGAGTGGAGGGGAAAGAAACGCAACTCCAGCGAGGACTTTCACAGAGCCAGGATGCTAATGTGACCTCTAACTCGGATCTTTCTGAACCTGAACAAGAGGAACAAAGGGGAGGGAACCCTCTTCTTTGCCCTCCACCCCGCCAGCCCCCAGGAGCAGATGCTCAGGACAGCTGGGCCCTCCTGTGGGTGGGAGATGGGAAGCGAGCACAGGTGTCCGGTGTGCTCTGATTGCCGGAAGCACGCTGAGAGCGAGGAGGGCAGGACAGCCCCCGGGGCCTGCACATGCCCTCCTAAAGTGACGACCACGGTGCAGTGGGAAAAACGAGGGCAGGGCCTTCCAAAGCTTAAGAGGTGAAACTCAAAATTGCAGAGATATGTTTTGTCTCCTGTTTTACAAAACTATCATTGCATGTGTCTACCAGCAGGCATTGGGGTGGGAGCCAGGGTCATCCCCCCGAGCTGCACCCTTATCCCCTTTACTATTTTCTATTTTGAGAAAGAATCTTGCTAAACCACTCTGGCTGAGTCACTAAATTGCCAGGCTGGGCTCAAGCTGGCAGTCCTCCTGCTTCAGCCTCTCCGAGGCCCGGGCTTGCAGGTGTGCACCACCACACCCAGCTGCCGAACAGTATGTTCAGTATCATACACAGAGCCGCAGCTCTGGTCTGCTCCAGCGCTTAGCACCCAGGAATGAGACAATACCTATTTGTTAAATGGACGAATTAATGATCAAATGGTAACCAGCGCTCAGCAAAGAATGAATCCAGCATCTCCCCCAGAACGTTCGATAGCATCTTTCAGTCTTTAACTAGTTTAAGTGCAGAAGGGTCTCGTTTATGTTAACTTTGCCTATGACTTTGGTGAGTCTCTAGATTATTGTGGCTCATCTCGGTGAAAGCCCGTGCACTGCGGACACTGCAGCCCTTGTCTGCGCTGGGCGGGGCACGGATGCTCACCGCAGCTGTCACTCTGAAGCAGCTGCTTGGCCGGCTGCTCTCGAGAAGCCCTGCTCATCTAAAGAAGTCCACTTTGCAGATGAGGAAACTGAGCTTCAGTACTGTGGGAGAAAGAGAGGAGAGGGCCAGACACGAGGAACTTCAGAGGACAAGGGGGGCGTGGTGCAGGGCTGGGGACCACCCACTTCTTATCTTGCCCTGAGCCGCTGGCTTCAGGCTGCACCCTCAAGCTTCGTAACTAGGAACCTATACTTGGCCAGAAGTGACACTAGGCTGAGCTCCGCCCCACCCTCTCCTGTCCCCAGGGCTGCATCTGCTCCCTCGAGTAGATCTCTGGATCTCCTGGCCTTTGCTGAGCTGGGGTCCCCATCCACCCAGCTGGCTCCAGATCGTGGCGTCTGTCCCCCATTGCCTTCCAAGGCTTCATGGATAGTCATGATCCCGCCCCCACCGCTCAGATTCCAGTGCCGGGGTCCAGCTGCCCCACAGCTGGGGCTGCCTCGAGCCCAATCTGTCCTCTGAGCTGTGTGACCCCAAAGGCCCCCGACAACTTGGAGCCCTGCAGAGAGCATGTGGCGCCCAGGCTTTCTGAGCACTGTGCCATGGGGTGCTGAGTGAGAATCTTGCTCCTCCTGACCTCCCACAGGCTGAGGGCAGGATGCATGCAGGCATATAAATGCAGTTCAGGCTGGCCTTGAACTCACTCTGGAGCCGAGGCTGGCCTCAAACTCATGGCGATCCTCCTGCCTCATCCCCCCACTGCCGCCAAGTACTGGAATTGCAAGGGGCCCCAGCACCCATAGCTCCAGCACAACCATTACCAATTCTAAGTGTTTAACAAGTGTCAGCTTTTTGAGTATGTCTCAGCCTGGGGCCTTCTTCACCTCAAAACTAAATTCTGGGACCATTGCTTAGCATGGGTGGCCACTCTGGGAGCAGGAGGAGAGGAAAGGCACTGGGAAACTCTCCAGCAGAGTCACCACCCAGAGCCCTAGGCCCAGCCTCTTGGGTCACTTCTTAGGACTGCGCCGCCTAGACACAGCATGTCTCCTCAGTGGCCAGCCTCCAGGGACTGAGCTGCCCTGCTCCAGCAGAGGACAGACAGTGGGCGTTAGAGGGGAGGAGGGGAGGCTGAGTGACCCTAAGGTACTGCTTGACTCTCAGCCCTGGTCAGATGGCCTGGAGGGACAACCCTGCTCCTATAGATGCCTTCTTGCTCCAGGTGTGTGCAGAAGCCTGACCAGCACCCGGGTCAGGACAGCGACTCCATCACCAGCCCCCTAGGATGAGACCCCAGGTCTCCACCAGCGCCACCAAGGCACCCAGGGCCCAGCGCAGGAAGTGGACATCACACAGGGGGCTGAGATGCAAGAGGCTGGCGTGGACTCTGGGCTTGGGGGTCACATGCAGGGCCCAGGCATGGACATGGCTTGGGGAAGCGGGTCCCCAGCCATCCCCCTAAGCAGGTCTGCCCTGTGAAGCTGAGTCATGCTAGTAACTAAAAGCACCTCGGTGCACCCAGGTAAAGTGATGCTCTGGGGAAGGAAACATGGAACAGACACACCCCCAGACACAGCGCCATGAAGACACCCTGTGCATTTTGTCCAATGAAGTGTGTGCTGTGCAGAGCATGTCCTGAGTGTCTTACGTCATTAGCGCATATTCGTAATTGGGCACTGGGGCCAGTTTGGGCGCACAGCTGTGTGTACACCATGTCCTGACTCTTACTGCTTCCTCCCCACCATGGCCCTCGGCTCTGTCTCTAAGGGGCTACGTATCCTTTGCTGTCCTGCATATCTGTCCCCCTTGGTGATGCCAGGAGAGACAGCCAACATCAGCGTCCCCACCGCAGCGCCCTGGAAACGCAGAGTCACCGAGGAGGGCCTGCGCCCAGCTCCATGTCTCCCAAGGCGCTGAGCTGGGAGGCTGTGCTGCCAGGGACTCCTGCCAGGGACTCCTGCAGCCTGGCAAGGCAGAGGCTGTGCTGAGCCCAGGTTTGGCCAGGGAGGGGCCAAGCACGGTGTCCCTGAGCTCCTGCAGCTGCCTCAGGCTCTGAGTGTGCGAAGTGCTCTGTGTGCAGCTGTCAGGGTTTCCGCTTCGTCGGGAAGCCTCCCATAGGTGAGCACCAGAAGTCCTTACGGGAGGCACGAGAGCTTCCTTCTAGGTGCCTGAGCAGGAGTACAAGCCGGGGTGATGGCGCACGCGTCACTGCAGCCTCTGGGAGGCAGAGGTAGATGATGGGCAGTGCAAGACGAGACAGGAGGACGCAACTCATAGAGACACTGTCACACACACACACACACACACACACACACACAGGCATGGGATGGGCATGTAGCTCAGTGGTAGATGGTGGAGCACTTGCCTAGCATGTGTGAAGCTGCGGGTTCAGTGTCAGGCATGTGAGAGGGAAGGAGACAGAGACCGAGACCGAGAGAAGGGAAAAGCAAGGCAACAATGAAAAGAGCACCCCCCCCCCCCAGTAAGAGAGTGGGACAGGTGTCCAACCTGAGAAGAGGCCGAGGGACCAGGGACTGCAGAATCACAGAGCTATGTGCTTCCAAGCTTTTGCACAGTCACTGGACATGGGCTAGCGCCTCTTCCCTGTGAACATTGGGGGCTGGGGGGGGGAGAGAGAGAGAGAGGGGGCAAAGTGAGGAGCTGGGAAACACCCAGCAGCCCCTTCAGGCCTGTTTTTCTGTGGAACCTAACACAGCTCTGTCAACTTCCACCTTCTCCTCAACTTCCAGTGGAAACCAAGCTGCCAGCACTGAAGAGAGGGGGCTGCTACCAACCTCTGAGGTCTGGGCCTGGATCTTGCACAGCAGTGCATCCAGCAGGCCCCAGCCAGCTGCCTCAACCCACCACCCACATGCCCAGCTGAAAGCAGCCCAGAGAAAGGGCAGTAGCACCATCCCAGCCACTTCTCCTTCATTGAAGGGAAGGGACCACCCTGGATGCCTTCGAGTCGTTAGCTTCTGGGGGGCACAGGCCATGCCCCCCGGCCCTGACTGCACTGTGAAGGGCACAGAGCTGGTGCCCAGAGGCCACGGGCAGTGAAGGCAAAAGCTCAGAGGTTGCCAGCGTGAACCCTCCCCCTCTCTGGCCCCGCGCTGGCCTCTCTGCCCCCTTCTCTACACACAAATGACTCAGGAGGCTTGGAGACTAGTAGCTGCTCTTGGGACTTGGTTTGGAGCTAGGGTTTCTAGAAGATCCTGTCTGAAAGCCGTCCAAAAGATGCTAATGGGCCACAGAGCCCCGGAGCCAATGGCAGCAATCCTCCCACAGAAGAAGCCCAAGCAGTTAGAATAAAAATTCAGGAGACAAGCGGGGGAGCGGGAGCAGAGGGGCCCGCACTACTGGTTTTGTAAAATGTAATAAAACATATAATTGACCCGCATTAGATTTATTCACATTACCAAAGGAGAGCTGTTTGCTAATGAGAAAAGGCTTTATTCCCCAAATTTCACATCACGAATTCATTTTCCCTCTTCCTTGCTGGTTTGGCACATTTTTAAATGGCTTGGTTAAAACAATTATTAATCCTAAATTAAATATCCATGACAATTAATCCCCCAAGAGGCAAGAAAAGTTGCTGCTGCTGCTGCTTCCTGCCTCATTTTCTCTATGACCAAAGAGTTATTTGTTTTCTTTAATGCAACTGGTGAGCTATGTTGAGGCCAAAAAAAACACTCTCTGGGCTAAAAGGGAGGAAAATTAGAACTACACTGGAAACACGGCGTCTCGGCTTTGCTCCCGGGCACTCTCCACTGCAGATCAGTTTAAAAACGAAAGCACAAGCCTCTTGCTTTTCCGCGTGCCTCTCCTGCGCAACATGAACAGTCGCTGCAGCAAGCGAGTGAGCGAGCCCGTGTGGAGCACGACCTGCTATAGGGACCGCCAGTGGCCTCCACGTGCCCCACGAAGGGTGCCTGGGCGGGCCTTCCGGTTGTGTATTTTACAATATCTGAGCAACACTCACTTTGTAGGGGCTCTGAGAAATCCATTTTCCACCGGTAAATACATCTTTCCTCTGTTTAAAATAATAGTAATTGCACGTACCTGTCATTGGCAATTCTCTAGACTAGAAAAGACTGCAAGCATTTTCATGTTTCAATGTTTACATAATCTTTCCTCTCTCTCTCTCTCTCTCTCTCTCTCTCTATATATATATATATATATATATATATATATATATATATATATATATATATTCCTGTTTCAAAATTTCAGCTGCAGTAGCTGCTGAGTCTGGCCACGGACAGTGGGCTAGGCTTGGAGCAGTCCTACCGCTAACACTGGCTGTCATAGTTAATGACCAGGAGTGTGCGGTGCAGCCTCCTCGGCAGGTCTTGTGGCCCCAGGTCCTGCCTGCCTGGGCAGCACTGGGGCCACCTGCTCCATGCCAGAGTCCAGGGGGCATCTGAGTTCCACTGGAGGACAGCACCAGCCCCTGGAAGGTGCTTGTTCTGCTTTTTACCGATCCCATACAGCTGTCACATTTGGAAATCCGAGGTGAGGGCAGCGGGTACACGTCAGCTGCTGGTAGAGGCAAAACAGAACTCCAACCTGCCTGCTGTCAGCTGTGCTAAGTTCCTGTCTCCTGAAATGGATGAACAAATGCCAAGGACCATGGACGTCAGCAGTAGGGAAGTTTCCGGGGGACTAGGAATAACTCCTCAGATTGGCAGCGTCCTGAGTGGGCTGCTCCCCAGGCCCTATGTCAGGGGAATTTACACAGCAAAGTCACAGATGTGGGCTCAACGTGGGTCAAACTATAACCAACCAATAAAATTACAAGGACAGCTACTTAACTAATACTGACCCAGCTGGGAGGCAGGCTTGGCTACGGGCTTTAAAACAGAAACATCTGGGGAAGGGATGGGTGGTACCAATTCAGCATAATCTCCAATTTCTGTTCATCCCTTCGGGAGGTGGCCTGTCTGGCCATTGTGACTGTATCTCAGGGGCTTGCCTGCTGCAGATGTGCCTCCCGCCACAAGCCCACGTTCTTTAGTTTCACTGCCGACTCTGAGCGCCCAGCCTCTCTGATTGAACGGCACTGCCCATCCGACTTAGCTGCCTGGAGTGCTTCTGTCGGTGGCCTGGGGGCCGTTCTGTCCCATAGCTTCGGGTGGGCCCCAGCCCAGCTTCTGCAGGGAATGAATGGCGCCTCGCTGCCTGCAGAACTTTCAAGTCATTCCAACACGAGGCCACCAGCAGAAAGCACAGAGAGGGCCCGCGTCAGGCGATGGGGGTTTCTGGATGCAGCCTTCAGTTGAGCAGGAAATCCCTTGCCCTCGGCCTCCAGGGAGATCTGTGTGGTCTGTTCGCCAACCACTCATCACCTTAGCCTCTGAACATTCCCAGGGTCGTCGCCTTGACCACGAGATGGGGATTTCCACGCCGGGCTTGGTCCCGCCACAACCACTAGAGATATTTGCACTCAGCCCAGAAGAACCCAGCTACACACCTTTAGCCTTTCTCCTGGGACAGAAGTGCAGCTATGCCTCAGCTCTGGGCTGGGAGAGCTACTTAGGAGGCGCAGCGGCCTGGGACCTGGGACAGCGGCCCCAAGCAGGGGCCTCCACACACCGGGGTGATGCCAGCCGCCCCGCCCTGTGAGCAGCGCCAGTGCCCTGAACAAGAAGAAAGGGGAGAGCAGGGTCACAGGCCTGCACCAGCAGGAGTGTGAGGCAGATTTTAAGAAGTCCCACCACTTCCTCTGGGCCACCACCCACCTCCGCCAGTCCCACGGACGCACAGCTTTGTGTGGGTGACACAGGGATGCAGGGAACGAGAGCACTGAAGGCCCTGCCAGTGTCTTACGCCCCCTGGGATGCACCCACGCCAGCGAGGCGCTACCAGCGCCAGCATGGAGGCGAGGCTGGGGCTTTCTCGTCGGTGCTCTCCTCCACTACCCCGGCCTCCCCTATCATTTATGATATGAACCCCGTCCAGAGGAGCGCAGGGGGTGCTATCACGATCGCGTGTGCTTGGCCTTGCTGGTCTCAGGGATCTTAAGACATGAAAAAAAAGAAGGCGTGTCTCAGGACCAGGGAAACGCAGTATTTAATGTCCAGATTCAGTCTGGACAATGGCGACAGCCCTCCTACCCGGCTTTGGGAGTGCTCTGCTGTTACAAGCGTCTGTGTATTTTGCTTTTCCTCAGTGAGAGACCTTAGAGTGGGCAAGAGCTTAGGCCCGAGGGTGGGATCTGCGCACTCAGCACGTGCTTGCCTCTGCACGTGGAGACCCACAGCACCACCCGCGCTCCGGCTCCGCAGCTCTGTCGCCGGATCACCCCGTGGTCCCTCGGGAATGACCCAAGCCCTGCACAAGCATGTGTTCGTGGCAGTTCAGCAAGGAACAGAAGCCCCTTGAATATTCAGCCTGCCAACCGAGTTACGAAAGAGGGGTACATGCTTTTGATAGATTACAAACTGCCACTTAAAAGTATGTTGTAAGGGTTAAAATTTACGTTGTTAAGATTTACATGACAGCTTGTACAGAACTCATTCTTCTTTTGAAAATATTCGTGGGAGAGCTGGCTATTGCATCTCGATACCAGGAGAGGCAGAGGGGGCAAACACATCAAAAGGGCAATGACACTTTCTCTTTATGCCTTTCACAGTTGTCCAGTAGTAAGCATATATAACTTAAAGATTATTTTTTTGAAACTCTTACAAAATAAACTTTAAACCCCTAACATGTAATTTTAAATTAAAAGAAGAGTTAAGGGAGCGTCTCTGCAGAGACTGTCTAGAGCATTCTTCTGCAGGCAGAAAGACGTTTTGAAACATGTTTGCTCTTCGTCGAGGAGCTTATTTTGAGGTCCCAAAACTCTGTGTATTGTTTTGCCAAATGTGTCATCCTTTTGTCATTTAAAGAGCCAATTTTCTGTACATAGTCATTATTTTATACAGTTTTCTAAAGAACTTTTAGGGAAAGAATAGGCTTTTCCTATTTGTCTTTTTTTTTTTTTTAAACAGAGCAGGACAAGATTGGCCTCGGATCTCTCTCAAAAACACGCAGTACTGTGCTTGTGTCCACAGCGCATCCCCCCCCCCCCGCCCCATAATAAGCCTGTGGTGCTACAGACGGCATGTGTGTGCTTCCCCGAATGCCCGGGGTTGAAACGCGCCCTGGAGCGATGCTCATGGGAGGTTAATTCCTGACAGGGAAGCTGCCATGGGCAGGCTGCTGTACAGGAACCTGACCGAAGCCCCACCCCTGAGGACCCGGCCTTGATGACCCCAGCGCAGATCTGCAGTGTCCAGAGCAAGGAGAACAACTTCCTGTTGCCTACAGCCACTCTGCTTCGGAGTTCTGTCCCTACAGCCTGAACTGACTAAAGCAAATACAATGCTTGTGTTATGCCTCCAACTGCAAAGCGGGGCTGAGGACCTGTGACTCCAGCTGCCCTGAAGGGTGGCCCTGTGACACCACAGTTCACAGGATCAGCACCGAGCTTCCTGGGCACCACAGAGTGTAAGCTCAGTGCCACAGATCGCAGTCAGGGCCATGTTCCTTGGTGGCGATTATTTCCTCAAGCCTTCTACCTCACCCTTCTCTGTTGTGCTCCGCATGCTCAGGGCTGGAAGGCTGGAAACCACAGTCCCTCCTCCCTGCTGGCAGGCACTGTTGGGCTTGGCTACTGGGGGTGCTGGCTAAAGACCAGACACGAGGAGGATCTCTGCTCTGGCTTCCATATTGTGACAGAAGCAGTCGGTGCTGTTGGGACAGGAGGATGGGGTGATTCCAGGTTTTCTTGTGGAGCCAATGTTCAGAACATTTTGGAAGCCTGGTCTAGGGGTGCTCATTCCAGCTTGTGAGCTCCGTGTCTTGCCTTCCTTTCCGCATTACTCTTCCAGCCCTTCCCAGTACCTCTCAGCTCACTTTTCTACATTCAGTTCTCTCTGAAATAGCAAGGAGGTTTGTATTTTCTTGATTGGGCCATGAGTGACCTACCATAACTGAGCTGGCCAAAGATAGAATGTTTACATTTCAACATTTGGGAAACCGACTCTTCAATTCCAAGAACCTTCCAAGTAGTTGGAAGCCCGAGTTGGAGAGCCTCCCACCTCCTGGGCTTCTGGGGCTCTTTGCCTTTAAGATGAAGCAAAAGCACTGGGTGCCTGAGGGTGCGAGGGCCAGGTATGAGTGGCTGCTTCCAGGCTGCAACCAACCAAGCCAGGCTTTCTCCCCCTTCGCCATCCATTGCTGTCCCCCCTGAGTGGAGTACACCTGAGGACCGGGGCTGCCCCTGAGCCTTCACACGGGCAGCAAAGGTGAAAGGAAGGGCTTCCAAAGAGCGTGGAGGCCCAGGGGCCTGAGCACTGGGGCTAGACAGAGGGCCCCCATGGACCCCCAACAGGGGAACATAGCAATGTGAATCCTGAGTCTACATGACTTGAGGTCTCAAAACACAGGTCACCCAGAAATTCGTACAATCATATTAAAATATTTACTTCACCAAAGGTTGTGTTGTATTTAAGAGGCACAGAAATAATGAAGATTATTTTAAAAGCAGCAAACCACACTCACACACTCTCAGTGAATTCTGGGGAACACTTGCCCACTCCTCTTGGACTAACAGAAGCGGCTAGAGCTGTGCCCATCCTTCACCCTCCAACACAAGAGACAGCACAGGGCCCCTCCAGCGCTGCAAGACGGAGGAGTGCACTCAGGGACAGGCTGGGATTCCACCCCAGGTCCCAGTCATTTCCACGTCCCGGCAGAAGGACGCGCCGTCAGCACCCAACCAATGTTTATTGGCTCAAGTTCCGTCTGCACTTTGGTGCAGTGTCTCCGCAGCTCTCCCAACGGGAAAGCACTTTGCAGTTCTGTCCCAGAGCCAACACCCGCACCGCCATTTCTCTCAGCAACCTTCTGGGACTTGGATGAGCTCAGAGAAAGGCAGAAGAAGCATTAGGAAACCTCAGAGAAGGTATGAGGATTCCGGGAAACAGCCAGGATGGGTGCTCCTTGCTGAGTGGGTGCTTGTTAGGGGGCGCACAGGTCCCATCAGATACATGGTGGCAAGGAAAGCATCGCTTGGGCAAAATCTCTGGACAAGAGAGGGTCGGGGACGAGTTCCCCTTCGGAGAAGTAAATTGGCAGGGCTGGCTAATTAAAGCTAAACGGAAAGGCCCGAGTCACGCTTCCTGGCCCGCTGGCTGCCTCCCTTCGGTCTCCCACTTATGTGTGAACACAGGCTTCTCCCAGGAAGACAGTGAGGGCGACACATCTGACACTAGCGCAGACACGAATGACTTCTAGTTGCTCCAACCCGATCTGAGGGTTTCATCTGTGACACAAATAAACTGGGCTGTGGGCTCTGGTACCCTTCCAGCTCAGCACTTGGGAGTCCCACACATTTGCTTTCTCCTTTTTTCTCTCTAAATCACAAGCGTTTTCACAAATGAAGGGTGTGTATCTCGGGAAAGCAGATGATGGAGGAGTTTACGGAATCCTAAGCTACTCAAGTCCCCTAGGAGCAGGAACGCCACAGTCACTCTTCTCACAGGTAAATGGAGTGGAGTCTTTTCCAATTCCTGGTTTCTTCGCACACGTTCCAAAGGCATCTCCACTTGGTTTTGGAATGGAGTGTTGAGTAGCTTTTTACAGAGAAGTACTACTGCGAGACTGGCAAGGAGAAGCTCAGCTTCAGCCAGGTGCGGAGGTCACACCCGCAACCCCAGTGCTCTGGCAGGCTGAGGCAGGAGGACTGCGAGTTCAAACTCAGCCTGGGCAACTTAGTGAGATCCTGCCTCAAAACTGAAAAAATAAAAAATTAAAAGGGCTGGGGATATAGCTCAAGTGGAAGGCCCTGGATCCAATGCCCAGTACTGAAACAGTCCTAAGCGTGTGCTCTACCGCTCAACTACACCCCCTGCTCCAGCGTGAATTAATTCCTTTACTCCCAAGTACTAAGCACCAGGTGTAGCCCTCGCTGGCAACCACTCGCTGGTTGGTTCTCTGGAACACTTGTCCTGCTATTGCCAAGTGGCCTGCAGATGCTGAGATTTCTTGAGCTATCAGTGTTAAAAACAACCTGTTGGCTTCCTGCCAGGTTAGATGAGGACCTAGCACCCCTGATCCACCCCACCCCCTCGGTGCCTGTGCTCCTGAGACAATACTTCAGGAATTACCACAATCAAGTGTGATGCAGCCAGCTGATGAAGTTAGCAAGACGACACCCACTGCCCACTGCGAGGCAGGGACTCGCTCACCTCTGCGTCTCTCACACAGCTTTTTGTTTTTTCCCGGAGTTTATCATGGCCTCGGTATTTCCCATGACTTCACTTTCTGTGTACTTAGTTTTAGTTTCCTCGCTGTACCTTCCTCTGGATTTGCCAAATGCCTACCAATCCCATTTTCTCAATGACCAAGAGGACCGGATGGACCCTCCATTCTGTGGGACTCCAGAAGCCTCTCCTCCATTGCTGCTTCCCTCCTCCAGTCTGGACCAAGCGCATACAGCCTGCGGAGCCTCTCGGGTGATCCTCCGCTTGCTGGGTGGGGCATCTCTCCCCTTTTCTTCTGCCTTTTCCCTTCTAAGGCTGAAGTACATTCTCCAGCAGCTCTCCAGTAACGGGAGAAGAGTGACTTTCTGTGGACCTTGGACCCATCTAAAAATATCTGTCCTCAAATTTGATTAATAACTTGAAAATACAGATCCTCAACTCAAGATTATGTCTCCGCATACTTTTAAATTCATCATTCTAGGGCCATCTCTCTTCCATTATGCCCTGGAGAAATTCAGTGCCATCAGACATCCCAATCCTTCATGGGCAACATGTTTTTTGTCCCTTCCTGGAAGCATTTAGAACCTTTTCTTTTTTCCTGGTATACTCTGGTGTAAGGGCGTTTTGCCCCCATTTCCTGAGCTGGAAGATTACTATGCTTAAAAGTTCTAAAATACTTTCCTTGGAATGTTTCTTTACTAATTTTCTTCTTTCACTTTTTCTTGTTTTCCTTTGCATAATTCTAACTCATTTGTTTAATTTTCTTATCTCCTCAGCCATATCATTCATGCTTTTGACTTCTCCTATTCTCTGGGAAGCCCCTATATTTTATCTGCTAATTCCACAGCTTAAATTTTCAAACATCTTAGTTATATTTTCAGTTTTCCAGGCTCTATTGATCGTTTTCGGTGACATGCTGGTCTTCTTTTTCCTGAACCCTATCTTCTCCCTCTGAGGGACTAATTCAACGTTAATGTGCACGTGTTGGGGGTTGGGCTCAGGGCTGTCTCCTTCTGTCTTGAGTTGGGGCAGTGGCAGCTGTGGGCAGGTCAGTGCTCTGCAAACCAGCTACGCCAATGACCACTAAGCACAAGACACAGCGGCAGTTTTCGCTTAAAATCTCCCCCTGAAGTCTCGTGTCTGGAGGGGACCCTGGGTGGAGGGGAGTCACTGGGGTGGCCCGACAGGGCCCACTCTTGGCCCGGCCCCCTTGCTGTATCTCTCCCTCCATCCCGCTCCCCCACACACACACCACAGTGTGTTTCTGCCTGTGAGCCAGAGCTGGCCATGGGTCAGGTCCACAGACCCTCTCAGCCAAGCACGCGTCTCTTCTTAGGCTGAAGGATGAGAACGTGACTAACACACCTAGCATCACTGTTAGGAAAACGCAAATCGAGGTCGCCATGAAAGATCACCTTATGCTCACTAGAACACACACACACACACATACACACACACACACACTGAAACAGAAAATTATGAATGGTGAAAATGGGGTGGAGTGGCACTAAAAATCTAACCATGGTCAAGACTTTCTGGTAACCAAGTCCCACCCAGTAGTCACCAAAGAACCCTCAGCTGCTCTTGCACACCACACTATGGTCTCATCACTTTGTTGAGTTTCAGGATTGCTTTGTTCTGCGCCAGAAATCAAGACAAAGACAAAATACACATAGTCTGATCCAAACATATGGCAAATATTGAATTTTTTTAAAGGTATTCTAGCAAAAGATGCATTTCCACGCACCCCCTTCAAACTCTGAAATCCGGGGGTGTCCCGACGGAGCCAGCAGAAGCCAGAGCAACAGCACTCAGGGCAGCAGCGTGCAGGCCACCCTGCGGCAGGCAGTCTGCAGAGGCAGCTGGAGCTCAGCTGGCGCAGTCCCTGTCCTCCTCAGCCCATGAAAACGGCAAGGATGAGACCTGCTTCCGAGGGTTCTGGAGACTACACAACCACACCGAGTGGGCAGCAGGCCTCTCTCTGCGCCGGTTCGTGTGATCTCTCCAGGAAGGAGGGGAGAGAAGTCCCCAGTGGAGCCGCTGCTCTGCAGACACCTACCTCCTTCCCAAAGCCCGCTCCATGCCATATGTGATAGCCCTACCCCCACCCCCAGCACCCTAGAAGCCCGAGGCAGGGGATCCTCAAGTTTAGGAAAGCCCAGGAAACTCAGGGAAACACAGCCTCAAAATAAAAATAAATAAATCAAAGGCTGTAGATGCAGATCAGCGTGCGGGCACTGAGCTCAATGCCACACACCAACAACCAACCAACCACCATCATCAAAACTGTGTTGTGAATCTCCAGGGTCCGTGTGGCACTGGACACAGAACAGAGATGGTGGAGTAAAGGGGGATTAGGAGCCCGGGAAGAAACTCTTATATTGTGGCCAACTGGTTTTCAATAAAGGGTCCAAGAGAACTCAGTCAGGGAAAGGATCTCTTTTCCAATGCTTGTGCCAGGGCAATCTGACCTCCACATGCAAAAGAATGGACGTGGTTGCTCACACACACACACACAGAAATGGCCCCAAGTGAACCCGAGAGCTGCAACTACACGAGGAAAACGCAGGCGCACATCTTCACAGCTTGGGGGAGGCAGTGGTTCCTTAGAAACACACGTTAAGCTCAAGCAAGCAAAGGAAAATGTAAATTTCATCAAAATCGAAAACTCTGCTTTAAACAATGCCATCGAGAAACTGAAAAGCGAACCTCAGAATGAGAAAGTATTTTTGTAAATTTTTTATCAAGTGAGGGACTTGGATCTAAAATATAAAAAGAATTCTTACAACTCCACAATCAAGAGAATTAATTCACTGTAAAAGTAGACAACAATTTAAACAGACATTTCTCCAAAGAAGATGTAGAAATAGCCCATAAAAAATACATGAAAAGACAACAGCCGTCCTTCTTCTTTAGGGGAATGCAAATCAAAGGCACAGGGCGCTCCAGCCTCGCACCCACTGCAGCGTGGGCCTCCCAAGGGCTCTGGGTGACACGCGGAAGCTGAGACCTGCGTACCTGGCTGCTGGGACGCAGACTGCCACCATCTGGGAAGCAGCTGAGCAATCAAGTCCTCCCAACACGTACACGGAGCTGCCACGTGACCCAGCAACTCCACTCCTGGGCACCAGCCCAAGATAATTAAAAATGTGTATTCTCCCCTAAGCTGTACGCAAACCTTCAGAGCAGCATTGCGTGGGAGCTAACAGGTGGGGACAGACCACTGACGAACTGGTAACGGGATACCCACCGACCGCAAAACTGACTCCCAGCAGTTTCCGCGCGCGCTAGGTTTCCTGGGATGCGACCCCAACCACTGACTCATGCACTTCAGCAGAGCGAATTTTGTGATATGGAAGTCGAGAATTCATTGGCAGGGCTAGGGAACTGGAGGGCGCGATTTCTTACGGTGAAGGGGAACTTTATTATCTCAGATTAAATTAAAACACCTTTTATTCCGGTGTGATAGACAGGGAATCAAATACACAGCATCTGCAAAGCTACTGGAGCCCAAAGAAACGCAGCTATTCGTGCGATGATGGTTCTTCTTTAGAGATACACTTCTAGCATGAGCAACTACAGGCACCCCAAGACAGAAGCACCCCCCGAATGCCGCCCGCGAGCAACGCCCACCCAGGATGCCCCTCCCCCAGGGCCTCACAGCTGCAGGCGCTGCCCAGAGAACACTGCCCTCGTGTGCTCCGGCAGGAAGGAAACCGAGTTGGAGACAGCAGGGCGGGAGAGCCATGGGCGAGCGAAGAAACTGGTTCAATGTCGGCAGACCCAGACAGCTCTTTATAGACCAGTCAGCTGGCATTCTCTTTAGAGTCCTGGGCTGGTCTGCTCCACTCACACAGGTAATGAGAATTTGAGAGTCACTTTCACGTTTTATCTGAGAGCCATTAATGTGGTTTTTTGGTGGTGGTGGTGGTGGTGGTGGTGGCGACAGCGCTGTTTGCCACGTAAGGAACTTTGTAGCTGAACTATATTCCCAACGCTTTTTTAAAATTTATTTTTGTGATAGGATCTTGTTAAGGTGGTATGTTTCCCAGACTGGACTCAAACTTGTGATCACCCTGCCTCGGCCTCCCAAATCGCTGGGGCTGCAGGAATGCCGCCTGTGCCCAACTGACCCTTCTCCTGCGGGATTGGGCAGACAGAGTATCTGCTCCCCAGACCTTAAGCTCGTGAGAATGGAAATTCCACCTCATTCCCTCCGCATCGCCCAACAAAGGCTTAGAATGCGGTCTATGCTCCATACATTTTTGTTGAGTGGAAAACTGAACTTGACCACAGACACAGCCCTAAGTTTGTTTCTTGAACCAGCTTGTTCTGCCTCCCTGAGCGGGTGTCCTTCTGCTCCCTCCCTCCCTCTGCTCCTGCTCAGGCTGTGCCCGCTCAGCCTGTGGGCGCTGTCCCCACACCAGTCTGTGACCCCTCCTGCCTTGGCCATGGGCTCGTGGCCCTGGCTGTGTCTGTTGCTCTGCCGCAGCTAATGGATCCGAAGTGAGCAGTTCAGAGAAGGAACAGCAGGAAGAGAAGGGGCCAAGGAAGGGGCGAGTGTGAGAAAGGCAAGTGTGCTGAATGTTTTTCAAAATCAATTTTGTTACCTTCACAAACACTTTTCTGGCTGGACTCCCAATCTGCCTATGCACGAGACGGCTTCGCCCCAGATCAGCCCTCCCTTGGCCTCAGACTCTGAGCACACACACGTGCTCACACGCAGGCATGCAAGGGCTGTGCATGCTGCTAAGGCCTGGGCAGGGCTTGAGGATGTCGCTGGAGGTCCGTGTCCTGCAAGTGTGGGTGGCAACCTCAAGAGTCTAGAAGCATTAAGGTGTGAGACCTCCAGCAGGGCCCACAGCTGGTTCAAGTGACAAACAGAGCAGGCCTGTCCCTGGCTTCCTGCCTTACTTGTGAGTTCAGTCATGCTCACTCCCACCAGGATGCACTGGCTACGTAGTAACACAGCCACCAGGTGCCCACCAAGGCCAGGCAGAAGCCAGCACTACCTCTTGGCGCTTCAGACTGTTAAGTGACAACAAACCTCTTTCCTTCACAAGGCTCCTGGCTCAGGGATCAGCTAACACAGCTGGAAGTGGACTAATGCCAGTGTAGGTACGAACATGCACCCACACCAGCGTGCAGGCCAATGACGCCGTTCCCGCTGTCCTGGGCTCCTGGGGGCTGGGGCACCCACTCCTGATTAACAACTGCAAAAGCATTTCATGACTGTCTCTGGCCCATTCGGCTTCCACTGAGCATGCTGTGAAGCCGGGGCCCTGCATGGCCAGCACAGGAGCCCGAGGCTGGCACAGAGCGAGATTCTGAGGACTGTGTGGCTGAGGGAGGGACCCTCCAGCTGACCTGGGCCTAGGAGCAAGCTGGGTGTAGTGTCCGAAAGCCCGTGGGGCTCTTTATACTCCTCAGAGGTGGCTTTTTGTTCTTTTTAAAATGCAAACTTCTCAGGGAGGCTGGCACATAACAGCTGTGCTATTTTTGCAGAGAGATAGGTTCAGTAGGGTAGTGGGAGGGCAAAGGAATTCCACGCATCTCGGGGTGACAACGCCCCACAAATATGGGACACTCAAGCCCAACCTTCAGACAGGAAACCCAGACCTCAGCAACCAAGTCGTCGCTGGGGTTGGCCAGCTGCTTTTTTTTTTTTAAATCTGTGCAGTTTCATCCCCTGTTAGATTATAAATAAATTAACATGACAAGATTTTCAATTCAGAAAACAATGCAAGATATAAAGAACTGCATCAAGAAACTCATGTGCAATTAGAGTGGAAGAATCCAACGCACCCACAGGAATCTTTCCACCCCTGAGTCCCGTGGTGGGAAACACCCCAGCGTTCAGCACTGGCACTAATTGAAACCTCTAGCCTGTAATTTCAAATTCAGAAGTGCAGGTTGCCCTGGCTCTCATCACTTACCAGGCCTGGGGAACGTGGCTTCTCCCAGCATTTGCGTTTGGTTTCACAGTTAAATATACACCGCAGAAGCAAGCCCGCCCTCCCTCCCTCCCTCCCCTTCCTTTCCTCTGACTGCTGTGTGGAGCGGAGCTGGCTCCCTCCCAAGTCTTCGTGAACATCTGGAACAGTTTTTCCATTGTTCTTGATCTGAGTTTGAAAACCCACAAATAACTTTGGCAAGCGCCACGTCCCCTACGTTTTTAAACCTACCTACATTTCAGATGTATTTATTTCTCAGGCTTCTGACTCATAGATACCTTACTCATCAAAGGGCATTTCTTTCTTTCTTTCCTTCTTTTTTTTTCAGGTGCTTTAATAAGCCATTTGCTACGCGGAATGCTTGGGCCATCTTTCTAGTACTCCTCAGCATATTTCAACATTTGTGCTTCCAGGAAGACAGATCATTAACAGAAGAAAGGACGGGGCTTTGGCAACCCGCGCACCTCGCCAACCCCAACCCAGCACCACCACCCAGGGAAAGCGGTTAGTGCTTCGAATCCTGATGCCATCTGGAGCGGCTTCGGTGGTGACCGCTGGGACACAAGGCAGAGGGTCAGGAACGCTCTGCTGCTGCTGCAGCGGGCACAGAGAAAGGGACTGAGCAAAGAAGAGTAAAGTGTGTATTACAGGCACTCTTAGTGACTTTTAAAAACTTTTGCTGTTATAAAATATGCATAGCACTTAATTTTCAAGTGTGCCGTGCAGTGGTCTCGGACACACGCATCCTACTGTCCAACCGCCCCGATAGCTCTCTCCGGGACGTTTTCATTATTCCAAACTGAAACTGTGCACGTGAAAGAACACTCCCTGTGCGCCCGCTCGCCCCGGGCGCCGGAGGCCACCGCCCTCCCTACTTCCTGTCTGCGGGTGAGCGCCCTCGGTGCCCGGGCAGAGCGAGCCTGGCTCCGCTCCCGAGGTGTCACGTCTTCCAAGTCCATCCACGTTGACCATTCTCTTTAGATTGGATAACGTCAACGCCCCGCTCCGGTTCCCTGTGCACTTGGTGTCCTGGCTGTTGTGAGCAGGATACCACGAGCACTGCCGTGTACACTGTTTTCAGTTCTTTGGGTGAAAAGCCCAGGAGTAGAATTGCTGTTGAATTCTTCAGGCAACTGCTCATTTTCCAGAGAGGTCGCACCATTTTACATCTCCGCCAGCGGAGTGCACTGAGGTTTTTTGTTTTTACGTTAACTGCCTGGATTATTTGCGTCAACGTAACACCCCCGGCCAGCACGTAGCAGAGCAAGAGGCAGGAGAAGAGCCAAAGGCCAGGGGCCGTGTAGCACCCTGTGTACAGCGTGTCAGCCCTGAGCAAACACCCTTCCACGTGAACACAGCGCAGATGGTTCCGAGAGGGTTCGAGAAGCCAGGAAAGCAGCCACGGAGCCTTCCAGGCCCACACCCCTTCCCACCATTGCCTCTGTGGAGGGGTTCCAGCTGGGCTCCACTGGGGGGGTTTGCGTCTCCAGGGACCACCGCCCCGCTGACGCCCCCTGCTGGGCAGTGTCTGCCAGCAATCAGAGGCATCAGTGGGTCAACAGGCAGGAGGCACTGGCCTGTAGCGCGGCCCCCTCGGCCTTGGTCACCTGAGGCAGGGTCAGCAGTGCTGGCGCCCGTGCAGCCCTCGCCACGCCCTCCTCCCTAGGACCAGCTGATGTGCGGGAGGAGCTTCCTGGGAGCTCCCTTCCGTGTGGGCCCAGAGCCACGCGAGGCTGCGCTCTGCCGGGTCCCCCCCTCTGTGCCTGCTTTGCCCCTGAGGCCCTCTCAGCTGCCACCTTTGGCCTCCTTTAGCCAGGAGCAGACTTCTATGCAATTAGGAATAGAGGGAGTGTAGGGATGGCTGTGATGGGGTGCTTCAGGGACACAGCCCTGCCCCCTGCTTGGGATCTGGGTGTCCCTGGTTCAGGTTTTGGGGTTGTAGTGATGACCCGTGACCCTTGACCTTTGACCTTGTTAAAAAAAAAAAAAAAAACAATGGACACCCTTCTCAGGAATGTCTGGTTCTGTTTCCATGCATGCTCCCTGTGGAGTGTGGGAACAAGGTGAGGAGGGCAGGCTGTGCAGCTGCAGACAGAGGGGCCTCTGGACTATGCACTGGGCGAGAGCACCCATTTCAAGGGCATGAGATAGAGGGCCAAGAAAACAGTGATTTCCTACAGGCTGAGGGATGTCAGACAGCCCTGGAAACCACAGCCCTGGATAGTGGCTCCCGGCCCCTGCCTGTGGAGACAGGTGTGTGGGGTCCATCCGAGGCCCAGAGGGAAGGGCGTGGGCAACAGAGACCACATGGGACCCTGGGAGAAGGAGTGCTGCCCACCAGGGTGCGTGCAGCCTCAGCAGTGTCCTCTGGCCTTGCAGCACGCACCAGACAGGAATGTGGTGTGGGGGCAGGGCCACCGTGTGCCCTGGGAAAGGCACCGTTTGGGGGCAGCCAGACTTGGGTTCAAACGCCAGCCATGCTACCACCCGTAGGGCCTCCCCAGGCATAAGCTGTGGGGAGGACTCCCTGTGTAGGGCTCAGGTTAGCAGCCAGCCATCGTGGGCTCTTGAGAAGAAGTGGGCGGGATGGATCACTCTGGAAGCCAAGGACAGAGGGTCAGTCAGGATGGAGGAGCCCAAGGAGAGGCCCACATGCTGCTAGGAGTCGGCGGGGTTCAAGAGGGCTTGGGATGGCTCTGCACTGGAGCTGGTGGGAGCCCCATACCTCTGAGGCAGCCCAAGATGAGGAGTAGGTGTGCATGTGTTTTGGGAGGGTCCCTGAAGATGACTGGGCTCCCCTTGATGAAGGACCCATTGAGGACAGGGTTTGAAGGTGGCCTCAGGATGGCTCCATGGCAACAGAAGCCACGGTGTTTATCTCCAGCAAGGGCCGGCCATGGGTACAGATGCCTTGGAAAAGAGGAAGAGGATGCAGGCGTGGGAGGTGACAGCTGTCACACAGGCGACCTCCCATTGCACTAAGAGGGAGGCAAAGGCATCTAGCACCAGTGGTCTTCGGTGACCAGTGGCAGCTGAGGATTCAAGAAGCCTGGCCAGGCCAGGGAAGGGGTCCCCAGATGGCATGTCACACAGTGAGGATTCTTCATCCTTTCCCTGCACTATTTTTAAACAAAATAAGCATTGAACTTAGTGGGGACAGAGACTGTCTCTTGTCTGTCAGTAACAAGAAGCTCAAGGTGTCCTGGCCCCCGTGAGACAGACTATCTCCATTAATTGCAGGTTGAACTTTGCACGGGAGGATAGAGGGCCTGGGGTCTTCCCAGCGCCCCTGCAGTACCTCCTTGTGGTCTTACCCTCAGGGTCCAACCTGGTGACCCCAGCACCCATCCCTGCTGTAGAAAGCAGGAAAGGAGCAGGAGAAAGGTGAGAGGGCGGAGAGCTCTCTACTCAGAGGTGCATGCCTGGAAGCCCAGCGAGTCTGTAGGATGAGGCACAAGGGTCCCATGTTTGAGGCCAACCTGAGCAACTTAGTGACATTCTGTGTCAAAATTTAAGTTACGATGAGGCTGAAAGCGTAGCTCAGTGTGAAGGCCACAGGTTCAATTCCCAGTGGGAGAGAGAGACAGAGAGACAGAGACAGACAGAGGCAGGAGCTGCTGGTGTCACATGCAGTATCACAGTACTGAAAAAAATCAGAACTTGCCACTCCAAAGTTTCAGGACATCAGCCTTCTCTGAGCCCAAGGCCCCAGCCACCTTCAGGGGGATGTTAGGAAGTACGTGACCCCCACCCCCCCATGGGGAGTCCGTGGTGAGGACAAAGGTGAAAGCATGCCAGGCTGTGGCGGGCTCCTCTGCAGGGCGACCTCGAGGCTCACCCTGGACGGGGGGCAGTGGGCACCAAGTCGGACACTGTCCCCTGCGTTCGCCAATGGCAGCCCCAGCTCTCAGGGTGGCTCACTGTGCGTGCGTGCGGGTGCCTCTGTGTGCTGCCCCCTCAGGTCACCCTGCCTCCTGTAACGACACAGCCCGAGCAGGCTCTGTTTTGTCAGAGTTGCTGAATCTCTTATCTGCACTCCTGAATTTTTCATAAGCTCCTGTTCAGCACTGTAGATCCCTTCCTGATGCGCGCGAGCAGCACTCTTCTCGCCTGCCCCCGTAACATCCTGTACGCATCTGTGATGAACAGTAAGCACAATCATCCCGGCCCAATGCACCGCTTCCACACCGCGTTGTGACCCTGCCTGCTTCCCCCACTCGGTCCCTCCCGTCTCCTCACCCCCACGCACCCTTCCAGTCTCCACGGGCTGTCTCTCCATCTCCTGTTATCTAGCTTCTGTTTTGTTCGTTAACTTATTTATGCTTTGGCTTTCTTGTATAAGAGAATCTGGGGCGTGGTGACCTGCGCCTGTGAGCCCAGCACTCAGGAAGCAGAGACAGAAGGATCACCATGGTTCAAGGCCACTTTGGGCCACAGAGTGAGTTCAAGGCCGGCGTGGACAACACAGCAAGACCCTGTCTCAAAAATAAAGAATGAATGTCTGATTTCATTCAGCA
Organism: Octodon degus; assembly: GCF_000260255.1. Lineage (NCBI taxonomy): Eukaryota > Metazoa > Chordata > Mammalia > Rodentia > Octodontidae > Octodon > Octodon degus. Next base: position 2,708,049 of record NW_004524702.1, read on the forward strand.
CACTGGTTTCGAGGTGCGTTTGACTTCCCACAAATGGCTCGAGTGTATTCTCCTTCATGGCCTCGCAGGGGTTCATGGTGCATAAACTCCATTTTTGTCATTTGCTCCTCTACTGAAGGGCATGTAGCCTGCTTCTAATATTTAGATATTAGGAGTTGTCAGTGACACTGTTGGTACCACCGGTGTCCCCCATCCCATAAGAGTTCACATAGAGCTGCAGGGGACACCTGTGAAACTTGGCAGCCTTTGGAGGCCGTTTTGTGGTGCCCACCACTTTCTGGACAGTCACTACAGGACTGGCCCAGGCACTGACACAGTCTCACCCTCTGCTGCATTCTATCCTTCCTGCTGCCTCGTGCTCCCTGGTCCCCAACTTCCCTGTACTCAGGTCCTCACTATAGGGCTGCTTTTGGGGGAACCCATAGCAAGACACCTGTGCATTCCTTCCACATGATCCGCAGAGTGACTAAATCAGAATTGGAACACAGACCCCACTGGTATTCGGCCAAACATTCTTTCCTCATTGCTGTTGTGAGAATGTGGGAGCCGGCTTAAAACCAAATACTTGTCCCACACTTTGTCAACGAGCTGCACCCCTGAAACTGTTGACCTGGTTTCTGAATCAGATCGCAGCCCACAGACGGTGAATGGAGTAGATTAAAATGCAATGAAGATTCTGGCCGTGTTTCTAAGATAATCTCCGGGACTGGCTTTGTTAATGAATGGAGCCTGCATCTCCTCCTGCCTGCACACTCTGGCTGGTTGATTTGGTTTATTGGTTTTTTTCTTGATTAAGATGCTGTGCACACCGGCCTCATGGTGCTCTCAGGGCAGCAGTCCCACCTGAAGGACACAGGAGGCTGCAGGCTCTGTGGAAAGACTAGGCTGGGGGAGACTCTTTGGAGACCTGCCCAGGGTCATGTGCGACCTCAAGGTCATCAGATGACCCTGTTGCATGGGAGGTGGGCTGAGCCAGCCTCCAGAGGCCAAATGGCTGCCATCCACACAGGTCAAGCACATTTAGGGCAGAGGAAGCTAAAAACTGGAGGGGTGGGATCCCTGTAGCGTAGGGAAGCCCAGCGCACTTCCCTTTGGCCTGCATCCCCGACCGGGCTCACCCTCTCTCCCCACCCAGCGTTGGTGTCTCTTGCCCTGAGCTTCATAGAGCAGCAGCCTCTGTGGCCTCAGTTTCCTCCGGCTGAAGACTGACTGGACAAGCGCATTTCTTTTGCTGTTCCTGGAAGCCAGCTGACAGTGCCTGTGCTGCAGCTGGAACCAGACAGGCTCGGCTGGCTTGGCCAGGGCAGCGCAGCTCAGACCCCCGGCCTCTGCTGGCTCCAGCCTCAGGCTGCTGCAGTGCTGAAGGCCCACCGAATCTTGGTAGTAGCACTTGCAGCCGCCGCCCTGCTGTGCCTTCCTCCAGCTCTTGCTCACCAGTGGCCCAAGGCAGGGGCCTCCAGGGCTTCCTCCCTCTGTTGCGGAGGTTCTGATGGGGGTCCCACTGTGGGAGCCAGGCGCCTCCTCACTTCCCTTGGTCCCTTCGAGCTGCGCCCTGCTCCCATGAAGATGGAGAAGACCCGCGGAAGCCAGGACTGCAGAGCAGCCCCAATCCTACTTGCCCACGAGGGGAGCTGCTCCACTATGTGGTGCCAGCAACATGTGGCTCTGGGCAGAGACCTCACTGGAGGGAGAGCTGAGGGAAGAAGCGAGATGGAACTGAATGGGGGGACTTGTCTGCCGATGGCCTGGGATTTATTTCCTGCAGACAGTAGACTCCTTAAATTTTTATATGAGGTGGCACGACAGAGCTGCTCGCCTGCAGCTGCCAGGAAGGAAGGAGCAGACCACGCCAAGCCAGCGACAGGAAGGTGGCACCACCGATGGGAGCCGCAGGGCTGGCGGGGCTGCACCTGGTGAGCGGCCACCTCCGCCCTGTCTGGGCTCCAAGGACATCGTGATGCCCCTCTGCGCTCTCTCCTGCATCTGAATCATTCGCCATCAATCTTCCTGTTCCTGCATCCTTTCTGTTAAAGTGGGTGCCGGTGGGGGCAGTAGGGAACGCGCTTCCTCTCTGCTGCTTCTTACCCAAGGGGTGGCCTTGGCAGCGTCCTGAGTTCTGAGCCGGAAGGGCAGAGCAGTGGCTGGAGCCAGGGCTCTCCTAATGCTATTAGAAGGCAAGGGAACGGAGGCCTGTCTGCTGGCAGGGCCCAGACAGCGGACACCACAGCTAATGAGCAGTGATGTATGGGGCCACAGCGCTGGCCGCTGAGCTGCAGCCGCAGGGGGCGGTGGCTGGAAGAGGGGACTTCCCTTCTGGAGTAACAGGTGCCACCTTCCTGCCCTAAGGGTGGACAGGGCAGAGGGAAGCTTCCAGTCTTAGCCAGGTTCTCCCTGGGGGGCGTGTTCAGACGTCTCCTGCCAGGACCAAGGTCACTGGCCCATGGCACCCACTTGCTCAGGCGCTGCTTGGAGAGTGTTTGCGAAGGAATGTCTCATTGATCCAGGTGTCCGGGCCACACCCACATTCCAGCAGGAGAGAGATCAAAGCCACTGTTGATGAAAAGGGGCCAAGTCACATCACAAAGAACCCTGGGACCGGGATGGGGACCATTATCACAGCCGAGTTTGCAGCTGCTCCAGCACACCCCTCTTGCCTTGAACATTTTGGAGCATCCTGGGGTACCTTCCTCGGCTCCTGTTTCCTGCCTACTGAGGTTCAGGTTTATGTTTGAAAAGGTCACCCCAAGTCAAATGAAGGGGAGCGGTGTGAGGAGGTGAGAAATTGGGAAAAGGGCTGCCTGCACCTGAGCATTCCATGTTTCAGATTCCACCAACCAAGGCCAGAACCCTCCAGGGGCTGTTGTACCTGTGCATGCAGACTTCCTCATCGGCATTCCTGGCGGTACAGTGGAGCAAGGCAGCATAGCACTGTACGTCACCCAGAAGAGCTGCAGATGGGAGTGTGCTGGCGATGTGCAGCGGTTACCTAAGGAACTTAGGAATCCATGGATCTGGGTGCCACCGGACACCGGAAGCAGGCCGTACAGGTGCCGGTGTGTGCCTAGACTCATGACTGGTCCCAGCACTCCCTGTGGAGTTGAGACACTATTTGATCGTACATCTGGATTAGTCATAAATGCACATCCTAAACTCTAGGGCAGAAATGAAACAACTTTTAAATAAGTGCAATTGATGTGCTAAGCAAGAGGGGAAATGGAATCATTCAAATGCTCAAGACGAGCAGGTGTACCACTGCGCCTGGAGCTCCTGCACAGCTCTAAGCTGTTTCCTTCTCTGTGTGCTTAGAGCAGCCAGGTCTCTAGCTCCGGTCACAGTGCTCATCACAGAGCTAATATCTGTGATTGCTTCCTATACACTGAGAGATCCCTGGTAGGAGGAAAAAGAACATATTCCGCTTGGTCCACTCTCAATTCTCCGTCCCCTTCTCATAGTGAAGCAGCTGGAAACTAGTAGGGGGTCATGGCAGGGTGGATGGATACATGCATGCATGGGGGGTGGATGGGTAGCTGGGAGAAAGGGGGGATGGAGGAACGGGTGAGTAGAGGGATGGGTGAGTGGACGGATGGATGGATGGATGGATGGATGGATGGGGGTTGGGTAGGTGGGTGGCTGGGTGGATGGATGGATGGGTAGGTGGATGGGTGGGTGGCTGGGTGGGTGGGTGGATGGATGGGTGGGTGGGTGGCTGGATGGATGGATGGCTGGATGGATGGATGAATAGATGGACGGGTGGGTGGGTGGCTGGCTGGATGGATGGATGGATGGATGGATGGATGGATGGATGGATGGATCGATGGATGGATGGGTGAATGGGTGGGTGAATGGGTGGGTAGGTAGATGGGTGGCTGGTTGGGTGAATGGATGGATGGATGGATGGATGGCCTGGTGAATTTCATATTTGGGCTCCAAATCAGTTTCAATATAAGGATTAGGGTAATTTCCCCAGCAGGTAATCTCAGAACCAGAAATAAATGGAGAAAATGAACAAGGGAAGGGAGAAGCCAATAAAGAAGCTACTGGGGAATGGGTTGCCTTGAGGTGAAGCAGGGGGCTCTCAGAACAGGGCTCAGAGCAGTCTTGCAATGGCGACAGCAGGAGCCCGGTGCCAGTGGGTCCCTTCTCCGCCCCTGGCCGGAGTGAGCAACCCCTCTCCCACTCACAGCTGCACAGCTTCTGAGGCACAGCAGAGAGCTCAGCAGGGCCCGCAGCGTCTGCTGCAGTACGGTTGGGCCCAGGGCGTGGGCATCATCATGTTGTGCCCTCCAGCCCCTCCTAGCAGGACACAGGCCTTGAGGGCGGGCGGCCAGTGATTGTCTGTTACCTGAGCGACTCCCTGCGGGCACCAGTCAGGGCTTCCCAGGCCCATGCAGGCGGCCTACACTACTGCCCTGGTCCCGCCCTCTTTTGGGTTTTGTTTGCTGTTTGCAGGGCTGGGGTGAGCACTCTGCTTCTGAGCTGCACCCCCAGCCCGTGTGCGGGGGTCTGACTCAACCGGGCACATTGCAAGCAAGGTCGCTCTGCTCTCAAGGCCTTTCCCACCTAGGCAAAAAGGCCAAGAACAGAATGGGGTGTCCAACAGCACACCCAAGCCCAAGCTCTACCACATAAAGGCCAGAACTCAAGTCCAGAGGTGGCATTTGTGATCACAAGTGTGTGGCTTTGCTTACTTCCCTCCCAGACTCAAGGGTGTTTCCAGGTGTGTGGAAGATGCAGGAGAGAAAGAACAGTTCGGAGTGGGGGAGGGGAGAAGCAGTGAAGCGCTGCCGATGGACTTGCTGGGCTTGCCACATCCCCGTTGTTTCGTCTTTCTTGTGCACTTTAGGGTGTGACTGGAGAGAGGCTGCGCGTGTTACTGGAAGAGTTTATTTAGCTCAGAAAGCAAGCCAGCGCCTCTTGTTCCTGTTAGTAACCGGTCGCCTATACTTACCCGGGGGACCCCTAGACAGGAAGATCACCCATAGGGTTTCCCAGGCAGCAGCAGTCCCAGAGGACTGGGCCCATTCTCTAAATCTAAAAACATTTTTGTGGGATGCTGTGACACACACCTGTCATCCTAGCTATGCAGCAGGCTGAGGCAGGAGGATCGCATGTTCAAGGCTACCCTGGGCAACTTGAAGAGCCTCATTCTCAAAATTAAAAAAAAATAGCTCCAGCGGTAAGAGTCGTACAAGATGGCTGCTTCCTGTAGGAGCGTGAAGGGCCTCGTTGCAGTAATAACTGGAGGAGCCTCAGGCCTCGGCTTGGCTACAGCAGAGCGACTGGTGGGGCAAGGGGCTAGTGCTGTGCTTCCGGACTTGCCCAAGTCTGATGGAGAGGCCCAGGCCAAGAAGTTAGGAAAGAGCTGTGTGTTTGCCCCAGCTGACGTGACATCTGAGAAGGACATACAGACAGCCCTGACTCTAGCAAAGGAAAATTTTGGCCACGTGGATGTGGCTGTCAACTGTGCAGGTATTGCAGTGGCCAGTAAGACATACCACTTAAAGAAGCAGCAGCCCCACAGCTTGGAGGACTTCCAGCGAATTATCAATGTGAATCTCTTAGGCACCTTCAGTGTGATCCGCCTGGTTGCTGGTGAGATGTGCCAGAATGAAGCAGACCAGGGAGGCCAACGTGGGGTTGTCATCAATACTGCCAGTGTGGCTGCCTTTGATGGCCAGGCTGGACAAGCTGCATACTCTGCATCTAAGGGAGGCATAGTGGGCATGACACTGCCCACTGCTCGGGATCTGGCTCCCATAGGCATTCGGGTGATGACCATTGCTCCAGGCCTGTTTGGCACCCCACTGCTGACCAGCCTCCCAGAAAAGGTGCGCAACTTCTTGGCCAGCCAGGTACCTTTCCCCACTCGACTTGGAGACCCTGCTGAGTATGCTCATCTGGTACAGACCATAATCGAGAACCCATTCCTCAATGGCGAGGTCATCCGGCTGGATGGGGCCATCCGCATGCAGCCTTGAAAGGAGAAGGCAGGGAAAACACAGGCTCTTGGGCCTTACCTTCCTCTGAGGAAGCCCAATAGCCATTTGTAACCACCTACCAATTGCCTCTGTGACTAATAAAGTCTCCGAAGGGGGAAAAAAAAAATTAAAAAAAAATAAATAAATGTAATAAAAAGGGCTGGGCTGTGACTCAGTGACACAGTGCTTGCCTGGCCAGGGTGTGACTCAGTGGCACAGTGCTTGCCTGGTGAGGGAGAGGCTTTGGTACAGTCTCCAACGCTGGAACAGCACGTCCTGAGTCACTGAACCACAATGTTAGGTACTGGCCAGGGCTTCTGCAGAGCATGTGTGCAGGGCACGACTTCCGTAAAGACTTCGGAAGAGCCGGGACACCTGGGCAAGCTCAAGTGGGGTTCTCGTTTGTCAGGGCCCTCTGGGAGGAGAAAGCACAGGAGCCAGGTCTGAGCCTGTCCCCCCCAGCTATACAGTGCGAGTCGCACCAGGGCATCATCCTCTGGGTTAGACACACCCAGGTTCGTTGTGATGGTGACGGTGTGACCCTCATGACCGCTGCTGGTTGTGTCCTGGAACGGGGGCTTAACTGCCTGATGGCAGGTGCTTCCCAGCCATTAGATTCGGACACTTTAATCATTTTAATCAATGACTGGAGCACTGGCTCCAGCAAGCTCTGTCATGCTACAGCTCTGGTTTCTGAGCTCATGCTTGATACAGCCAGTGAAGGGCCGGAGGCAGGGAAAGTGTGTGTGCCGAACTCAAACTGATCTTTTGCAAAAGGGAGGGGGACAAAAAGATGGAAAGAGAAAAAGGGAGATAGTGGGAAGGGAGGGCGGGAGAGAGGAAGGGGGATACAGAAAGAATTAAGATGCATTCTGTCAGTGGACCCCACTGCCCCAGGAGTGTGACCATTATGTGCCACATGCATGTGCCAGTAACAATTCTGAAATGAAAACAAATCCATATTCTTTTACCTGGAGTATGAATCAAAAGCATAAATCAAGGGCCAACCAGATAGCTCAGGGGACTAAAGCGCCTGCTTAGACAGATGCAGGGACCAGGGTTCGATCCCCAGCCTGCTCTGCCGGCCCCACCCCTGGTACAATGAGACATCGACTAAGACTGGTCATGATGGTGCACATCTTTAATCCCAGCACTTGACAGGGTGAAAACAGGAGAATCGCTATGAGTCCAATCTGTGTAGTGAGACCCTGTAGGCCCTGTAGGCCCTGTAGACTCTGTCCTAAATATAGAAAAACGAAACAAAACAAAAAAAGAAACAAGTTCGTATATTCTCCAAAGCCACAGAAACAACAGAAACCTGTGTGTTTGGATAGTCTTTAAATTGAAAGCCAATGTGAGTGTGTGTGTGTGTGTGTGTGTGTGTGTGTGTGTGAGCTCTGGCTTGAGTCACCTTTGCACCTTTGACCCTGCCGAGCCACGAGTTCACCTCTGCCCCTGTGTCCTCACTCTCCTTTATTCATCTAATCTCTCAAAACCACCCCACTTACCCTTCCATTTTACCCTTCCATTTTGCAGGTGAAGAGGTCAAGGGCGGGGCGCTGGCTCTGGAATGGTACACACAGAAGACAAACGCTCCAGGAGAAATGGCTTCTACTTAGCAACGAACTTGCCTGGTTGCTTTTCTGGAATGTTAAAGATGAACATTAGTGCCTGTTTTGTAATGAGGCCCTGGGAGCTGCTTTTGCTTAAGCGCTAAATCTCCACTTGGGTCTTGTGGGCAGAGGAAAGGGGCAAAGGCCTGGCCTTCCGCTCCTGGGCGCGTTTCCCACCGCCTTCACCCTGGATAAAGCTGGAACTCCTCCCCCCGCAAAGTGGAAGGCACCGAAAGAGTGAGACACTTCTGCGATTGGCTGAAAGAGTGAGACACTTCTGCGATTGGCTGAAAGAGTGAGACACTTCTTCTGCGATTGGCTGAGACGTTCTAGTCAACGGATGGGCAACTGCCAATTCTACTACGCCCTGTTTCAGACCCCCATGAGGGTGTCTAAGAGTCTCCAGTTAGTCTATGTCAGTCGGCTTCACCACCGTGGGACACAAAACACAGCAGAAAGAGGAGAGACTAAATTTGGCCCACATTTTAAGGTGGTCCAGTCGATGGTTCCGTCAGCTGCATGAAGACAGAAACATCATGGTAGGAGGGCATGGTGGAGCTAAGCTGCTTAGTTGAGGGTGGCCGGGAAGCAGGGCACCAGCACCCGAGAGGAAGGGACCAGGCAGACCCAGGGCCCCTCAACATACCTAGAAGGGAGCTGCACAAACCCCTGGGCAATCCCCAAGCCAACCAACTTGACCCTCCACCAGAGCCACCACATTTCCCAAACCTGAAGCCCAACCATACCATTTTGCCTTCTTGACCAACCCCATCCAAGTCATCTTCCCTGCATCCATCTTGGACTCTAGGAACAGCAGGTCTGGTCAACAAACATCCTGTGACAAGAGTCAGAGCTCCCCTTGAGGCAACAGGAACTTCCTCAGCCCCAGCAGGCCCCACCTGACCGTCCTGAGGTGAGGATCCACCCCACCAAGGTGGCTGACTTGGAAGGCCTGGCACTCGCTGTCCAGCCCCAGTACTGTTGCCAGCCCTCAGAGTCAGCCCTGCAGGCCTCCAACTGCTGTTCCACCTGGTGCAGCCACACTGGGAATAATCTCCATCCTGTCTCCACCAGCCTTTGGGACACGTGGCCTGTCAGGATGGTCGGCACCCTGGAGTCAGCCTCTGCACTCTGCCCTCTGCGTCACAGTTCCCTTCCTGCCTCTGCTGTCACAGGTGGAGTTCCAGGCCTCACCATGGCAGGCACAGGCAGCTATGCAGTGTCACTGAAGGCGGCTGCCACTTCCAGGCACTGGCACAACTGTCCGCGTCTGCCTGGGCTCCGAAGGCCCCACAGCCTGTTGTTCATTTGGGGGTCTGGCAGGATCACATCGATTGTTTCATGAGGCTGCTTGAAGACACTCCTCCCCCTCTGCCTTGAAGTATTTGCCTACATCCACTTTCGCACTTTGCTTTCCGTCTTCCCACCCTTCCCACATGCACACTTGGAAATAGCTCGCCTGTGCCGCAGAGGGGGCTGGGCCCTGCGGTCCCTGCCCGGCTGGCCAGCTGCCTAGGACAGAGGGCTGCTGGCCTCCGCCCAAGGACGTAATTATCGACATGCTCAGCCTCCAGCGTCTGTCCTCCTGAGAGGGCCCTGCTAATGAGATAATCCGTGCACGGGAGCTTTGCCGGATGCGTTCTGCAGAGGAGAGAGAGACAGCCAGAGAGAGAGCCAGGGAGAGAGAGCCAGAGAGAGGGGGAGCCGGCACGAGCCAGCCCTTCCCAAGAAGGTGCTGTGCGGTGCACTCCAGGCCCTGCATGGTGCTCATAGGGAACGAGTCCACTGTGAGTGCAGCCTCGGGCCACAAAGCCCACCTAGCCCAGAAAAGAGAAACCAAGTACGCAAAGCAAATTCCATCTGCTCAAAAACCCTGGCCAGGATAAGGAGGGGCCAGCACCCCCAGACATGGGTGCAGTGGACAGCAATGAGGAAGAGCCCCAGAGCTCAGAAACATCAGGGACTTCTCTGGAAAGCCTTTACTCACTTGTGAAAAGCCTCCAGGTCACACTTAACTCGTCGCTGGTACAAAGCACAGCCTCCATCATGTTCAAAAAGTACTTCCAGAAGTTTTTGGAACTCAACAATGGCTATGTATAGTGCATATTGTCATCTTCAAATTAGTTGTTCAGATTACCAGATATAACCACGCAAAAGTGGTCAAAATATGAAAAAGGAAAAAAAGGCTTAACTGTTCCTTTCAACAGGCCAGTAGAAATCAGCAGTATAGTAATCCATCTGAGATGAATGCACACTTCTCAGATGAAGGAATACAAATGGCCAATAAATATATGAAAACATGTCCAACATCATTGGTCATTGGAGAAATGCAAATTAGAACCTCACTGAGCTTCCATCTTGCCCAGGAAGCATGGCTATCATCACAGAAGTCAGCCAGTAACAGATGCTGGAGGGGCTACCGGGGAAAAGGACCCTTCTCCACTGCGGGTGGGCGTGCAGACTGGCGCAACCACTGTGGAAAGCAGTGTGGAGATTCCTCAGAAAGCTAGGATTGGCGGTCCCATTCAAGCCAGCTCTTCCCCTCCTGGGTATGTGCCTCCCCATCATCTGGCTCGAGAGTTTTCCTGGAGGACCTGAGACCTACAGCAGGAGGCTGAGTCACTGCGCCTGGCAGGAGTCTCCGAGTCCAAGGCCAGTCCACCTTGCCCCAGGGCTGCCACTGCTCAGCTCTGCATGTGTCGTGTGGCCACTGCAGAGTGGGCCGGGGCTGTTACAGCACCCACAGGGCACTGCGGAGGCCTGGGTCATGCCTGGGCTTTGCCTGCTGCCCATGCTGCTCATCCCAGGGCTGTTCTGGGGCCAGCCTTGTGACTTCTCACCCTTACCCGGGCCCTTGCCCAGGACCTGAGCTTGAAAGAGCCTGTACCAGGCTTAATGCTCCGGGCTGGGGTCCACATGCCGAGATTCCCAGGACCCAAGAATAAGGAATTCCACTTGCTCTGGTCTCCCGTCCCCTGCGGTAGCCAGCCCGTCTATTTCCTTCTGTGCCCTAGGGGAAGTTTAGTGAGTAACAAACATCTGGTTGTTCAAGGCCTGTCTCTTCATCCACACAGTAGCAGGTCACTCCAGGGACGGTGACCAGGCTAGCTGCAGTCACGGCCAGGCACCAGGCAGGAGCTGATAACCCCACATTCCCTGGGCCTTGAGGCTGTAGAAGGGTGGAGCTACAGAGCCTGAGGAGTTTCCCTGTTGAACACAAAAGATCACTGACTGAACACATGCCATGTGCCAGGCACATCTATAGGGTGTGATTAAAAGCTAGGGCTACTATTTAAACTTAAAAAAAAAAAAAAGAAAAAGAAAAGAAAAAGAAATTTCTCGCAGTGACAGTGCATTCCCACAATGCCCTTTGACGTCCCCCGCCCGCTTTGCACACACTCACCCCAAGTTCTGGCCACTTTCTGGGGTAGCCCACGGTCCTCTTTCCTGAGGGTCTTCAGATGGACTGCTGCAACCACCTTGATGTCCTGAGTCCATTCAGAGTGCTGACCTTTCATGGTCATCTTGACTGTGGGAGGGTCTAGGTCACACCGTGCCAGGTCTGGTAATTCAGGTGGACAAGGACACAGTGGCACGTCCCCACGCACTGCCTTCCTGTTGGAGGTGCTTGGCAGCAGCCATCACTACATGTTTTTTATCACATGTTATAAAGATGCTCAGGAAAGAGGACTCCAGAGCTGTTGCAGAAAGTGGCAGGGACAGTGGGACATGGTGTCTGAGGTAAGGGGGTGTGAGGACGACTTGTGGCAGTGTGTCTTTTCTTGCAATAAACAGTCATCATACATTTTGGTTGCTCCGTGTAGCTCCCTACAATTCATTCCTATATGCAGCACCCTGGGGGTCTGCAACAGGCAGTGTCCCATTTTATAGATGGGAAACTGAGTCACAGAGGGTTCAGTGAGTGAGCCGGGAGGCAGTGGCAGCTCAGCATTCAGGCCCCGTGCTGTGGGCCTGCACAGCCCCCGGCCTGCCTCCGTGGGGAAGTGCCCCAGAAAGACAGGGAGGTCCCCTCCAATCCAAGCCTGAGCAGCATCAAGCTGACCCTGTCAGGAGCCAGCTACGACCTTGGCCTGGCTAGTCCTCCGAGAACAGCTCACCCATAGGTGACAGGAGGGAGCAGGAGGACAGTGTACCGAAAAGCGGGTGAAGCTGGAGCGAATCTCGGAGCCCTCCTTGTTTCTACGCAAGGGTTAAGGAGGGGTTTGCATTTGTCAGCGTCACTCTGTAACACCACACAGGGGAACGGTGCAAATCTGGAGATTCTCCAAGCCAGGGGTTCTACACCCCAGCTCTCCTCAGCCCCTGTCCCTTCCCTCCACATGGTTCCTTCAGAACATCTTGTCACAAGTGCACTCAGTGCCCACCCTCACCGGCTGCATGCCCCGCTGCTGTGCGGGAAGAGGCCCCAGCCAAGGTTACCCCACTCGCCCTGCTTTTAAAGTGTTAGTGTCATTGACAGCACACGGCTACCTTTTGCAGATGGGAGTTCAGCAAATAGGGCTTGAGGCTGGCTCTGCGCAGGAAGATGCTGCCCAGCCTGGAGGGCACCCTGCTCCTCAGTTACCCGAGACTCCCTTCAGCCCAGGAACCCAGAAAACACCTGCCAGCGGCAATGGGGAGATAAAGCTGAGTGCTTGGCCCTCGTGCAGGGCTGCGTGCCAGAGACGGGGGTGATGCGGCGGCTCAGACGGCACTGCGGCCAGAGAAAGACCACAGGGCCATCCCAGGGACGTGAGCCTGGGTGACAGATCTGTAGATGCGGCAGCAAGGACACCCTTGCTTGAGGGACACAGCTCTGCTGCAGCTGTAGGCTTGAGCACGGCTCAGGCGTCCATTAGAAAGACCGGGGTCCCAGGCCCTGGCCAGCCTGTGCCCCCGGGATAGGGCGTCACGCCTGCGTGAGGCGGCTGACTTCCTCCAAGTCTGGCTCTGATGGCTGTGCTCAGGGCAGTGCACACACAGCCGCAGATATACAGGCAGAGCTGCAGAGCCAGCCAGAACGTGGGCTCAGGCTCGGGCGGCCCGGCTCCAACGCTTGTGGCTCAGCTGTGTGACCTCAGACGCATCACTCAGCATCTCCGGCTCTTGGTGTCAGCACCCCTAAAAGGGCGATGACTCGCATCCTCTTCCTCACCGTGATACTGGGGCCTCAGAGGATTAAGTGGATTACACACCGCAGAGGGAAAGCACAGAATTTCCCAGCAGATTGGGCACCGAGGGAGAGAAAAGCAGGATGAGGGGGCTGTGACGGGGCTGTCGCATGTGTCCTGAGATCGCCTCCGGAATGAGACACTTTTGTGCAGATCTTTGTCTCTGCATCTGTTTCGTTGGGGGGAAAAGGGACCCAATTTAAGACCTCTGCATTTTTCAGAAGAGAAAACTATGGCACAGAGAACACAAGGCCCCACTGGGGCCAGGGGTCAGCGAGGCCTTGAGGAACGCTGGGGTCACACAGTGGCAATAGGAGCCAAGGCTTCTAAGCTCGAGCTCTTGATCCCTAGCACAGGGCCCTCAAAATCCACCATGCCCAAGGTGCTCCAAACCTGTACTTCTGGGCCCACCCCAGAGCTCTGGGCCCTGGAGTCTGCATTTCTACCAGCTTCTGATAGTGCGTGGCTGACGTCACCAGTTTTCACACACACACACACACACACACACACACCCCACGCCATGCTGTAGAGATGTTTGTCAGGACAGGTGCATCTTACCGGAGCAACAAGGCCCCGAGCACCCAAGGCATGGCATGGTCACACGCTCCTCAGGCACTCCAGCCTGTGGCTGGTGCGTCCCGTGCTGAGCCTTCTGCGCGACACCACAGGGACACAGAGACCCACGGGGCTAAGCAGCTACTCGGGGAATATGACCTCTGTCCATGGCGGTCCCTTCAGATGGCCAATTTCTGGAGCAGGGGAGAGTTTGGTGCTTGCACTGCTGGGATCCAAGAACTGACCCCCTCCATCCTCACAGGAAGCAGGAGGCCAAGCCCTGCTGTGTGCGGTGGCTGTGGGCAGAGGCGACGTGCGGAGCCCACCCCGGAGCCCGTAACTCCCGTCTCCTCTGCACCAAACCAGCTCATAGGTCTGGATGGCAGGAGACGCCCGTCGGAAAGTCCGCGTCTACTACAGTTTTGTCTCCTGACACGGGGACTTATTTCTTTCCCATCTTTATTGTGCTAGCAAAAGGAGATTAGTGCATGGGGTGAAAAGGAGCGACATGAATAGAAGGGACAAATATAAATTTGTATTCAGGAAGGCAAACCAGGAGTGCTCCGCGGCTACGGCAGGGAGAGGCGAAGAATGAATGGCATGTTAAATTACCCCTGTCTTGGGCTGTCAATTTAAAACACCTTTTGTGCATTCTTTTCTTTGCCCAAATACACGTGCATTTCATGCACAGTGTAAAAGCCGCGCACACTAACCTGCAGCACTGGCCCCTCCCCCAAGCAGAAAGGGTTCAGCAGGGAAACCTTGTAGGGTGAACTAGGAGGACTGCTTTCATTGGAAGCATTTCCAGTATATAAATATAAGATAGCTATTAATGCGTGAGGCGTGTGTGTGTGTGTGTGTGTGTGTGTGTGTGTGTGTGTGATTTAGTTGCAATTAAAAAAAATAAAGGCTGCAGTGGTTTGAATCATAATGATTTGCAACTAAAAATCCATTAGCCCTGTCTATGGATGATGCTAAATATACCCAATGTCAGGATGTGGCGCTGGAAGGACAGTCTTAAAATAGTTCCTTTGAAAATAGCCCCTCCGGATGGCTTTTCTCACAGATCTATCTCCTTGACATATATTCCTGGGGAGATGGAGTGACGGAGCGGGCGCGGGGCAGACTCCGGCAGGCGGGGCAGAGCTCCTAGTCCAAAGGGTAGAACCCTGGCAACCCCAGCCCAAGGTCCTCACATGCCACTGGGGGCTGCTGGCCTCAGAACTCCGTCACACCTCCCTGCACCCTGGTGAGAGATAGACAGATGGACATACTGCCGGGGCGCACGCACACCAGCTAAGCTCCTTTCCTCCTGAGGCCCTGGGTTGGCAGCGTGTAGGATACAGCTAGGGCCAAGGGAGAACCAAAGCTTCCAGTACTGGTGAGAGGGGCCTCTCTGCAGCAGCTGTTTGAAGCAGCTGGAGTCTACAGACAGCCCAAGCTCAACCCCAGGGGTTCGCCTCACGTGGCTGCCTTATCTTAGGGGGGGCGTCTAGGAGAATCCAAAGACGAGCGATTTCCATCAGGTCATTTGGGCCTTACTTATTTTTCCAGAACTCAAATAACCAGGAGGAAAGGAGCAGACACTGGAGTGTCTGATCTGCTGTAGTTATGGCCACAAGTCCATGTAGACCCTGGGAACTACTCCAAGGGGCAGGAAAGAGATTTCCTGGGTACAGAACAGGAGCTGCCCTGAATGCATTTCCGATTTCCTTAGATCACAGGGTCGCCGTGCAGCACACTCTGCATCTAGGAGTCTTGATTCTGAGCCACAAGCAAGGCTTTTGTATAGAGATTTGCTTTCCTGGGATGGAGGATAAAGAAGGCTTTTCGACCATGAGTCAGACATGGACCCTGCTGGACAGCGCCGAGGCCAGCCTGCTTCTCTTCCCTGCTTTAAAGCAGGAGTTAGGTCTCAAACCCCTGTATATATTCTGCTCCTAAACCCGAGTACGTGGGGCTGGAGGTGCCAGCCCAAACTCACCCTTCTCAAAATGTGATCCATGGTCCAGCAGCACCAGCATGGCCTGGGCAGTTGTCTGCAGTGCAGGGCCGGCCGCAGCCCACTCCGCAGATCGATGGGCCTCGCTTTCCCTCTCTAGACCCTGTGTGACTCACCTACACCTCCCAGAAGGGGGTGAAGAGGAAGCCACAGAGCCCACGGATGGGCCATTGATTTTAACTGGGTGAACATAAGCTTTGACAAAAATGTAGATGCCATTGTAAACAAACAAAATAGCTCAGTGGCATAGGCGCCTGCCTGGCAAGTGCAAGTTCTTGAGTTCAATCCCCAGAAAAAAAAGAAAGAAAGAAAGAAGAAAGAAAGAAAGAAAGAAAGAAAGAAAGAAAGAAAGAAAGAAAGAAGAAAAGAAAAAGAAAAAAGAAATGTGTTAAATCTGGGTGATGGGGCGGGGGAGATGGCTCAGAAGAATAAGTGCTTCCTTGGCAAGTGCAAGGGCCTGAGTTCAATCCCCGGTTCCACAATCAATCAATCAATCTGGGAGTGGTGGTGCACACTCAACTCCCAGCACGTAGGACGGGGAGGCAGGAGGATCACTGTAAGTCTGACTCCAGCCTGGGCACCATAGCGAGTGCAAGGCCAGTCTGAACTACATGGTAAGACCGTTCTCAAAACAACAGCAACAACAAAACATGATAAAATACAAAAATGACACTAAAAATTTTAAAAAGACACGACCTGTGTGAAGACAAGGTAAGGTAGAAGGGGTAAAAATATATTAGTTAAATTCCCTGTCTTTATAGAAAAGAGTCAACACGTGTAAATGAAGAAACAGATACTGCGGAGGGGAAAGAAACTGTCCAAAGAGAAGAACCACTGGGATGAGGGAAGGGAGAAAAGAAAGAAAGAAGGAAGGGAAAAGGTATACACGTGTATACACAGGATGGCTTGGATTATTGTACTATTGATTTCTACTGGCCTATTGAAAGGGACAGTTCATGCTTATTTTTTTTCTTCTTTTTAATTTTTTCACCAAATTTTTCATGCTTATACCTAGTAATCTGAACAACTACTTTGAAGACAACAACATGCAGTATAGAAACCATTGTTGAGTTCATATCATTTTGTTTAGTGAAATTCTGTATCATTTCTAATGTTTTGTTTTGTTTTTTACTAATTTTTATTCTCTTTAAAAAAAAATAGAGGTAGCCCAGAGTATAACCTGCCTGGCAAGCACAAAGTCCTGAGTTCGATTCCCAGTTCCAAAAAACAAAAGAAAGAAATAGAAGTATAATTGTGTTGATTAGAAAGATATAGATGCCTGCCAGAAAGAAAACAGAAGGCTGAAGCATCAGAAAGGCGCCGGCTCCAGGAAGCAGGGCCAGCGGAGAAGCTGTGGGCAGGAAAGCAAGCCTTTGCACTGGCATTTCAGTTTTTATTGATGCATTAATTCCTTCATCAATTGTAAAATTTTTTTTTAAAAAGTAAGAGGAGAACTAGATGCAAGATAAAGAGGGCTACGAAGGCAGAAGAGGGATTTTTAGAATACAAACAACTTGTATTGTTCAGAAGCAGACGACTGGAGGAAAAAGATGCCAAGACAAAGACAGAAGAGTGGGGCCAGCAGCGTGCCTGGGCCCTTCACGTGTGTCCTTGTCTGACTTTCCAAAGAGCTTGACCAGAGATTTTTTTTTTTTTAATTCAAAACCACTATGTAATTTTTTCTTTGTTAAAATTTATTCTTTTCTTTTTAACTAAAACACCACCTAAGGCCTCGCCCCTCCTTAACACTAAGAGGCATTTTGCACTGGGTGGTGTTTCTTTCCTGTATCAGCCAGCTACCGCCGCAGGACAAACCCTCAGTGACACCACAGGCACGTGGTGTCAGCCTGGCAGCTCTGCTCAAACCGACTGTGTTTGCCACAGATCGGAAGGCTGCCTGTCAGTCAACCTAGGGACAGTTATTGGCTGGGACAACTGCAAAAGCAGGATTCTTTTCCCTCTGTCCCTCCTCCCTCTGCAGAAAACAAGCCCTTAGAGGAAGGGACAGCAGAAGACGGGAGCAGGCCAGCCCTGTTCCATACCAGGTTGAGCCACACATTCTATTCATTCAAAGCAAATTGTGGCTAAGCCCAGGGTCAAGAGAGGGCAAAGATACATAGCAAAGAGCACGGGGACCCGGTGGGGTGAGGAACGGACCCACAAGATCAGGAACTGCCAAGGCACAGAGCCGCTACCTGATTTTGTAACCTGAGCTTCACTGGAACCCAGCCATGCTGGTGAACTGCTGCCTACAGCCACTTTCACACCAGAGTGTCAGCACTGAGTGGCCGCCACTCTCTTTATGTTCGGCCGGACAAACCCTCAAAGTTTACTCTCTGGTACATGAGCACCTTCTTTCTTTAAATCTTCTCGAAGCAATCGAATACATGCATGTTCATGCGTGCGCCATGCAAGTGGTTGATTTCTTACATAAATGGCGCGCATGGTCCATTTCCTCTGTATTACTTCGAGGTCTTACTATGCCGGGACAGACCCGCCTTCTTGCTTTCTGTAACTACCGCATCTTCCTACAGCTATGATACGGCGTATTTAACCAGAGACCCGTATGTTCTCCTCCCTCATTCTTCTTTATGTTCTACTACTAAAAAGAAACTGCAGCAACCTGCATTATCGATGTCTCTTTGTGCACATAAGAGATGCGGTTTTGCTGGATCAACTGCTACATATAAAGGGAATAGGCCAAAGTGGGTGTTATCTTTTCTAACATTTTTATATAAGATTGTCAAGCACACAGCAGAGTTGAAATGTTTGAGAGCACCAGTGTATTGCTACTAGACTCTGCCACTAACACTTTATACACTAGTTTCACAGCCTGTCTACCTAGTCTTCTATCATTAGTCCATCTAATTTTTGAAGACTTTGATGCAAGTACATTTGAGAAATTAGTCTACTTCCACCTAAATACTTCCACTGGCATAGAGTCAACCACTGTCAACATTTTTGTTTTAGATTTTTATGTTATAAAATATTCACCTACTAAATGATCATTCCTAGACTTCTTAACAAGTTGTATGTCTGTGTCAAGCTAAACTCTATCAAAATGTGGTGCATTAGCTCACCCCAGGAGGCTCCCTCACACCTTTTCCAGGCAATGCTCGCTGCTACTTTTCAAATGGTTGTCCATACCTCTGTCTGTTCTAGAATGTCCTAGGAGTAGTCATTCATGTGCTCTTCTTCATGAGACTTCATCCCCCCATGTCGTTCCCAACACTAGACGTTGTTAGTCTTTCTAGTTGGAGCACACTGGCAAGGGTGGGTATGTAGTATGTGACATGACTTTGAGTGATGTTTCTCCAGTGACAGTCAATGTTAAATGTTCTCGCATGCTTATTGGATAATGATATTTTGTCTTTTGTAAGGTATCTGTTCAAATATTTTGCCTATTCTTCTCCAACTGTCTTTTGATGTTTACTTTCTACTGAATGCCAGGACTATCAGATATGTATTTTGCAAATATTTTCCCCCAGTTTGTAGCTTGACTATTTTTTTCCTTGATGATGTCCTGTGATGAAAATGTTCTCAATTTTGATGAATTTTAATTTGACAGTATTTTAAGGGTTACTGCCTTCTGTCTGTGACCTGTGTAAGAAACCTTTCCCGACTCAGTTCACAAAGATATTCTTCAAAGTTTTCTTACGAACAAGTTTAGAGTTTGATTTTATGTTTAGGTCTAGTAGCCACCTTAAATTAATTTTGGAGCTCAGAGTGAGGTAATAAGTAGGTTTCTTTCTTTCATACAGGTGTCCAGTTATTTCTGCTTCATTTGTTGAGGCAATGCCCCTTTCTACAGAAGAACTACTTTAGCACTTTTGTCAAAGAGAAACGGCCACCTCAGCATGAGCACGCCCCGGGCTCGCCGTCCTGCGCCTCTGGCCTGTCTGCTGGCCTGAAGTGCAGCGGCATTCTCCTACGTACTGTCCCACCACGCTAAGTACGGCAGTCGGGTCAGTTTTCAGGGCTTCTCCTTTTCATAGTTGCTTTGCATATTCTAGGTTATCTGCATTTCCACACAAAACTTTAAATCTAGTTAACAATTTCTCTTCGAAAAATATGCTGGGATTAAGAGTGGAGTGTGGGGAGGACTGCCATCTTAAAAATACTGAGTTTTCCAATTAGTTAATACAACAGAGTTTTCCATTTGTCTAGGTCTTCTTAAATTTATTTCAGGGTTTCTGTAATTTTCAGCATGAAGTTCTTGTATATCATTTTAGGCCTTTTCTTTAATGTATTTCCCAAACAATTTCATATATATGTGTAACACGCAATATACACATATATGCAACATATATGCGTATAGTTGTGGGGGTGTGTTCGGATAATTAGCGGGCTTTCTTCTTGAGTTTCTTAAGGTCCAGCTAACTCTGCTTTCCTCAGATAAACACTGCTCAGTGTGAAATTATTATTACTTTAATACAATAGTAGAATCAATTTGCTAATATTTTATTAGCAAATAAGGATGTTTGAGCCTATGTTTATGAGCGACTTTGGTCTGTAATGTTTTGTGTAATGTCTGCATCTTGTCTTGGTATTAGGGTTGTACTAGCCCCATAAAATGAAGCAGGATTGCCTCCTATTTTAGGAAGCCATCGTATAAGGCGGGTGCTGTTGCTTATAGGTTTGTTAGAATTTACTAACAACACAATTAAAGCCAAATTGTTGGGGCCAGGAAGTTTGTTACGATTAATGGGACATCTTTAATTATAAGTTTATTCCTCTTTTCTTTTTCATCTTGTGTCTATTTTGGTAACTTATATGGAAAGTGATTCACCTCTTCCAACTAATTTATCAACTCTGCTGTGCAGTTACTTGTAATATTCTTCTGTTATCCATGTGTCACCTACAGGAGTCCTAGCAAAGTCCTTTCCGCGTCTTTTTCTGTTCATGCACTCGGGTTGGGCAGAGGAACGAGTCTTCTTCCAGCAGATCCGTTCACTCGTCCATGCGGTTCACCTCCACCACCTCTGACCTGCTGCTGACCCTTTTAATGTGGATTATATGTGCTGCTACTTTGCTTACCGTGTCAGCTTTAAACATCACGGCGGAGTGTCTAGGGTCTACCTTTCTTTCTTTCTTGTTATTGGTAGCTTGTCATCCCTCTCTCTCTTCTATTTGATGTCTTCAAAAACAAACTTCCAGCCTTGTTAATATCTGTTGTTCTTTGTCAGCTTATACTTAATGTCTTTGTTTTTGCAGGTTTTATCATACACCACCTAGTAGACGTCATCAAAAGCTAACAGTTCCGCCTAACTCTTGTTTAGTCCATGTAATACTTAAAGGATTGCATGAGTTAGGACTGATACCTTACTGTTTTAATTTTCCTGCTTTTTGTCATTGCTGAGATTAAAAATTGCACCACATATTTATTGGCCACTTCCTTTTTCGGTGAATTTTCTTGTGTTCCTTTTTTTTGGGGGGGACAAGTTTTCACTCTGTTGCCCAGGCTGGCCTTGGGTTCCAGGGCTCTACCAAGCCTCCTGCCTCAGCCTCCTGCAAGGTGAAGACTATGGTTTGGACTCACATGACCAGCTTTTTCCAATTTAATGGGACTGTGGTAATTTTTATTGGATAGGTAATTTTTCATATTCCCAGTATCAATTCTTAGTTATCTATGTTGCAACTTATTTCAGGCTCATAGCATAACATTTAGCTTTCTTTATAACATCTTTTTCTCACAATGTAGTTTTTTAAGGTGCACAATATTCCAATATTTTGCATGTCTCATCTTGTTTATAGTGCTAAATTTACTCTCAGAGATAGCCGTACTTTCATTCATAGCTCTTTATTTATCTAATAATTGCTCCTTGATCCACTTGGAATATTTTGGAGTGACAACAAGAAATAAAATCTCAATTCTCTCCCCATGGATAGCAAATTATCTCAGCTGTGTGTGTGAAATAGCCACATGTTCCACACTTAAGTTTGATGAACTGTCTTTCTCTTACGCAAAATTCTCATATGGATGAATTTGTATGTGATCCCCCTTTTCTATTCCATGAATCTTATTCCTGGGTCAATACCACACTTCATTATCAAGGCTTTTTGCTGGGGCTTGGATATGTTTTGTGCCTTCCAAAACTTACGCTGAAGTTGGGTCCCCACGGTAGGTGCTGAGAGTTCGGGGGACCTTTAAGGGGTGTCTGATCTCAAAGGTGCTGCCCTCGTGAAGAGAACACAGCTGGGACTGAGACAGGGGCCCTGGGTGTGAGTAGCTTTTGCTCTCTTGGACTGGATTGGATGCCTTGAGGCTGCTTTACAAGCCCAGGCACCCCTGCTTTACTCCCTCCACACCTCTGCCTTTCTTCTGCTTTTCTGCCACATTGTGATATAGCCCAAGGCCATCCCAGAGGCCAAGCACATGCCAGAACCATGCACGCTCTTCGATGTCCCAGTCTCCTAACGTTTTCACACGTGACCCAGGGCCAGGCACTTTGCCATAACAACAGCGAGCCCCGGAGGCAGCTCGATGGTATTTGGGGTGCTCCAGTGCTTCTCATCTCCAAAGATAATGTCATTGCCAGTCTTACTAACTTTTATTCCAGTTTAATTTCACAATCAGCTTGGCAACTTCCAAGACAAATCCTGTTGGGATTTTCACCAGGCTCACTTGGGCTCCTCGTTGCCATTCAGCTTCCTGCAACCGGGGTGAAGTGCAGCTTTGTCCCTGAGCTACGTGGAGCATTTTCTTTTTTTCCTCCTTCAACTTCACTGTTTCTCTGGCTGCTCTTCAAACTTTTCCATTGTTTCCCTGATGCTGTCTGGACTGTCAACTTTGCCTTTTAATTGTTGTCTTACATGCATTCTCTTTAGTTTTGACTTTTAAGCTGTAAATTGTTGAATAGCAAATGAATTCAAAACATTCACAATTGTTTTTGATGCCTGAGGGGCGTGGGCCATTTTGCCTTATTTTTATGCTTTGTGTTGTTGTTTCTGTTTCCGCTTTCTTTTATTGAGTTGATTTCATGTTCTTTGGTCCATCTTTTTCCTCTAATAATCTGGAAGGGAAGATAGCCCTCCACTTTTCTGGTTAATACTATATTCTTAAGTCATCACAAAGACGCACACACTCGCATTTGCATTGTCCACTAATTTTTAAAGAGAGTCCCTCTCCTCATCTTAAGACAAAACCCTTGGCATCGTTTTACTTTTGGATACCTATTCCCATCCACCTTTTGACACACTCAGGAATCTAGCCGCAGATTAAGTCTTCTTGTCATTATTATCTTACGATCATTCTTTATTAAAACCTAGCAATAAATTCTACTAGAGCATTTTACCCACCACGCTCTTTGGGTCCCACTTTTTCTCTTAGCTTTTTCTTTCCTCGTGAAGGATCCATTTCTCAACTACTTCACGAAGCTCCGGAGGCGTCCAAGCTGTAAGCGCGGATCGCGCAGGGTGGTCGCAGCGCGCAGGGTGGTCGTTCCTCACCTACGCAGCCAGCTCATGCCCAGCGAGGTGATCGGTGCGCTGTGTGGTTCCATCCCCAGGTGAGTGCTGAGCCGCGGAGGCTGTGGGTACCGTGCTCCTTCTTCGCCTAGGAAAACACTGCATTTGAGCAGGAGATGGATTGTGAGCCTTTGAGAGGAACGCGGAGAACCCCACTTGCTGGTCCTCACCCTCAGCCTCCCTCTTCCGGACTGAAGCGGAAGGGCGCGACCTTGCGCGAACTCTGTGACTCCCTGTGGGCCAAAACTAGCTTATAGCCAGCAAATGAAGGGTAATTCTTGTTTTACAAAAATATACAAAAGGATTCAATGCAGATTTCCTTTTAATAGCTAAGTTTCCTGCTACATTTCTTTTTTCTTTTTCTTCTCTTTCTTTCTTTCTTTTTTTTTTTTTTTTTTTTTTTTTTTTGAAACAGGGCCTCACTATGCAGTTCAGAGTGGGCTTGAGCTCACTTTTGTAGCCCAGGCTGGTCTCGAACTCACAGCGATCCTCCTGCCTCAGCCTCCTGAGTGCTGAGATTACAGACATGAGCCACCATGCCAGGCCCCCTGCTATGCTTCCATTTGCAACAATTCAGTTGATTTTTTTTTTTTTTGAGGGATCCATTGATTCTGTAAATCATATTTGCCAGAAAATTCCTCTTACAGGTTATGTATTTTAAATCTGAAAAATGACTCTGAATTCACACAAGACATTGGGCGACCTGGCTGGGGTGCCAGTTGTGCACACTCCCATTGAGGGTTCAGATGAAAGAAAGTGAAAAGAGAGACCAGAACACACCCTGAGACCCCACAGTCTGCATCCATTATGTTTTTAATGTCTTCTTTTTTAGCATGGAGGGTTGAACCTATTAGGAAAATGTAGCAATGAGCTGTAGCCCCAGCCTTTTATTGTTTATCTTTTCTTTTCTTTTCTTTTATAAATTTTGAGACAGGGTCTAAGTTGCTAAGTTGCCAGAGTTTATCATATCTTTTATTGAAGTAAATATGCATAACATGTAATTTACTATTTTAACCTCCCGTAAGTGGCCCTGGTGTGTTCGTGGAGTAGTACACCCATCACCATTGCCCATTACTGGACATTTCATCATTCCAAAATGAAACTCTGTAAACTTTAAACCACAAAACTCCCCTGGCCTCCCCAGGGATTCATGGCAAACCTTGTTCTATTTTCTGTCTTCACGATTCTGGCTATTCCACACCCATTGCATGACAGGAATAATACAACAGCTGACCTCTTGCATCTGGCTTAATCAACTCAACACAATGTTTTCAGGGTCAGTTCATTGTTATTGTAGCATATAACAGAATTTTATTCCCGTTTATGACTGGGTAATATTCCATGGGTGTAGATGCCTCCTTTTGTCCATCCATTCATCTGTTAGTAGATGTTTGGGCTGAGTATTACTGCTGTACAAGTATATGAGAGGTTTTTGTTTGCTTGTTTGTTTTTGTTTTTGTTCTGCTTGCAGCTCTTTCGAATACTCCTAGGAGTGGATTGCCTGTACCCCATGGTAATTCTACAGTTGCTTTCTCTGAGGATCCCTACAGTGTGTCCACAGCAGCTACAGTTTTCCACTCCTGCCAGGAGCTACGGGTTCCAGTTCCTCCACCTTCTTTTTCCACCTCTCTTCGTTATAGCACCCACCCTATCAGAAGTGAAATGGCATTTCATTATGACTCCGGTGCAGGCCCTCCGAGTGCTCCTGATGCTGTGCATCCTTCCAGGTGCGCATTGCCCACTTGTGTGCTCTTAGTGAAGCTTTTATGCACCTCCCAACACCATCCCCAGGGCGTGCTGAGATGGTGATTGAGACTGGGCGTGGTGGCGCACACCTGTAATCCCAGCGCTTGGGAGGCTGTAAACAGGCGGATCACTATGAGCCTGATCTAGCAGTGAGACCCTGAATACCCTGTAGACCCTTCCCTAAAATACAAAATAATAAATAAATAAATAAATAAACCCTTTAGGGCCAGCCAAATAGCTCAGCAGATTAAAGCGCCTGTAAGCAGGCTCAAGGGCTAGGGGTTTGATCCCCAGGCCTGCCGTGCTGGTCCCTCCCCCAAGGCAACCTGAGATTGAGATTGAGACCGGGCATGGTGGCACGCGCCTGTAATCTATGCATCTCCATTGCTCAGTTTTTATTGCATCTATTCATGCAGTGAAAAGCATGGTGGTGATATATGTATGTATTGTGGAATGATTTTTAAAATTTGGTTACATGCCCATCACTTCAAATGCTTGTTTTTCAGGGTGCAAGAATTTGAAAGTTGGTCTTGGGCATCTTGATGTATGCATCCTGTCAAATCTAGTCACCATGCTCTGCAGCGCATCCCAAAAGCAGGTGTTCCCACCATCCAGCTGAATTCTGTGCCTGTTGGCCCACACCTCCCACCACCCCCATCATCACTGTTTCACTCTGCTTCTGGGAGCCGATGGTCTTAGGTTCAAAGTATAAGTGAGATCATTTGATATCTGTCTCTTCACACAGGGTTCCTTTTCCCCAGAGTCATCTGTCTTTTGTTATAAAAGGCAGAATTTCCTTTCTTTTTCTTTTCCTCTGCTAGGGATGGACCCGGGGATGCTATTTCACCTAGTTACATCCTTAACCCTTTTTAAACGCCCAGGCTAGTCTCAAATTTGTGAGCTTCCTGCCTCAGCCTCCCAAGTAGCTAGGGTTGCAGACCTATGCACTGTGCCTGGCTCAGCATTTCTTTGTTTACAAGGCTGATCAGCATGATCCTGTGCATCTATACCACATTTTCATTATTATTCATCCAGTGATGGACACGTAGGTTGATTCCACATCTTGGCTATTGTAAATATTGCTGGAAGGAAGTTGGGAATGCAAGCATCTCCTCTACATCCCGAATTCAAATCTTTGAACTCTGTATCCAGGGGTGAGATTGCTGGATCACAGAGGAGTTCGATCTTTAGCATGCGTGTCCTTTCTTTTTTAAATGTATTTAGTACAGGGTCTGCAGGGTCTCGCTGCACAGATGGGACTCATAGTGATCCTCCAAAATGTTTTCAGCCTCCCAGGCGCTGGGATTACAGGCACACACCACATGCCCAGTCTCAATTCCTGTCTCAGTGCGCCCTGGGGGTGGGGCCAACAGGGCACGCCAGGGATCAAACCCAGTCCCTGTGCCTGCCTAAGTAGGTACTTTAGTTCTCAGAGCTATCTGGCTGGACCTACAATGTCCTTTCTGTCACTAATTTGTCAAAACTTTTTGGTATGAAAGGATTTAAATTTTATGAAATGTTTCATATGCCTCCAATGGGGTGGCCATCTTGTTGTAGACCATTCTGCTAATCGGTGTGTTACATTTATTGATTTCATGTCAAACCATCCTTGCATCCCAGGGTTATATCCCAATTAGTCATGGTGAAGGATCCTTTCCATGTGCTGTTGAATATTTTTAGTATTTTGTTCAAAATTTTAGCATCTGTGTTCTTGTGTAATACTGACTTGCAATTTTCTTTCCTTATGCTGTCCTTTCCTAGCCTTGCTATAAGCATAATGCTGGCCTCATAAAACACACTTGTTAGTATTCCTTCCAGTTTAACTTTTTTAAGGCCTTAGAAAGGGTTCGTATTAGTTGTTTAAGCAGTTATTGGGATTCACCTGTGAAGCTTCAGTACCTGAACTCTCTTCTGATGGAAACCTTGTCTTACAGATTCAATCTTCTTACTTCTTCATCTCCTCAGATTTTCTATTTCTTTTTTTCCTGTAATTTTATTGATATTTTCTATTTCTTTATGATTCCAGAGGTTTTATGTTACTAGGAATTCACACTTTTTTCTAGGCTAATCAGTTTGTTGGCAGACAGGTACTCCCTACTGTGTTTCTGTGCTATCAGTTGTAACTCTTGCCTCCCCTTCTGATTTTGTCTTCTTTCTTTTCTTAGTCTAAAATTTTTCTCCGTATCTTTTCAGAAAAACAACTTTTTAGTGTCATCAATTGTTTTATTTTTTCCATAAGCTCTGTTTCCTTTATTTCTAATGTATTCTTTCCTTTTGCTAACTTTAGTGGTAGTTTTTTCTTTTCCTAGTTCCATGAAAAACTAAAGTACCATGAGATTATTTCTTCGAGATTGCTCTTCTTTTCTGACATAGGTGATTATAGATATAAACTTCCCTCTCGAACCTGTTTCTCTGCATCCCACAAGTTTGTGCATGTTGCGTTTTCATTCTCATTTATCTCAGGATATTCCTTGATGTCTTTTTTGATTTCTTCTTGGACTGTTTATTGATTGTTCAGGAACGCATTGTGAATTTCCATATATCTGTGAAATGTTTAATATTTCTTCTATTGTTGATTCCTAGTTTCATCCATTGTACTCAGAAAAGATACTTAGCATGATTTCAGTCACCTTATATTTCTGCAAAATTTAGCCTAAAATGTAATCTGTCCTGAAGAACGTTCTACGTGTGCTGGAATAGAATGCATGCTGTTTTTTGATGGAATGGTCTGTGCATGTTTGTTAGGTCCACTAAGTGTCGTTCAACTCTAGTATTTCTAAATTTTCTACCTGAATGGCCTAGTTTTGAAAGTGGCATGTTGAAGTCCCCACTCCTATTGTACTAAAATTTCTGTCTCCCATCAGATTCTTTAATATGTGCTGTATATTCAGGCACTCTGATGTTGGGTAGGTGTACTTATAATCATTGTAGTCTTCTGATGCTTTGATCCCTTGATTTTATATAATATCTTACTTTGTCTCCCATAGTTCTCGACTGAAAGGCTTTTGTCGTGATACAAGTTCACCAGCCTCTGTTCTCTTTTGGTTGCTCTTTGCATTGAGTATCTTTCTCCGTCCTTTTGCTTTCAGTCTGTGTATGTTCTTAAAAGTAAGATGAGACTCTTGCTGGTGGCCGACATGGGGTCTTATCTGCTTGTTTGTTTAGCCATGCCGCACCGTCATTGGAAAATTTAATCCGCTTATATTCACAGTGATTATTAATAACTAGACTTTCTACTGTGCTCTTGTAGTTGCCCCTGGTGGTCATGTGGATGCTGCCTTTCTTCTGCTCTTGCTGTCTCCCTTGTGGTTTGCTGGTTTTCTGCAGTCGTGTACTTTGAACCCTTTCTCTGGTTTTCTTCATCACTATAGATTTTTGCTTTGTAGTTTCCATGAAACTTATAGAAAATGTAACAGGCTAATTTAAAGTGATGACAATTTAACTTTCATTGCATGCAGTTAAATTTTCATTGCTCTTTTACTCATGTTTTCCTTCTTTTGCTTTTGAGACAGAGTCTTGCTGTGTAGTGCAAGATGGCCTTGAACCTGTGGTAATGCTCCTGCCTCAGCGTCCCAAGTGCTAGGATTACAGGCATCTGCACCACGCCTAGTAACCTTTTATTATATTAATATCAAAATTTACCTTAATTTGTAATTTGCATTCCCTAATAATTTTAGCTTTGGTTATTTTTAATAGTTTTATGTTTTAACCCTTGTACTAGATATAAAATTGCTTTATACATCATAATTACATACTATTCTGAGTATGACTTTATATCACTCATATCATTGAGTTCTGTTCTTTTGTATACTTAATGTACTGATTACCAGCCTTTCTATTAGGTTACAGGAGTTTCCTTTAGCAATTCCTGCAAGTTAGGTCCAGTAGTGATGAACTCCCATAGCTTTTGTTTCTATGGTGTTGTAGTCAGTGTTTCGAAGAGAAACAAATTTAATGCATGACACAGAAACTTACAAGATCGCCTGCCAATTGCTACCCACAGAGGCAAATGCAGAAGCATTCAAAGACCTGTTTGTGCACTCACAATCTGCAAAATCCAGTCAAAGGCTTGGAGCCTGCAGCATCGCCCCATGAAAGTCTGCATCAGGAGATGGAGGAATCTGCAACCGAAGGCGGAGGAGCCTGTGGCTGGAAGCCCAAGGACCAGTGCTGGAGGCCAGACAGCCTGTGCTGCCGAAAGGTCAGTGCTGGAAGCGGACGAATCTGCCCAGAAGGACAACACCCGAAGCGAAGGCAAAGACCAGAGCTCCTCTAAAGAGAACAGCCAAAGCCCCTCCAAAGAAAAACCGCTAAGTGAAGCTCTTCCAAGGAAAAGCAGCCGAAATCTTTCCCTCCCGCTCTTCTTTTAGGTGCTCTGACCACCATGCTGACTCACATCAGCTGGGCGTTTCCACCCAAAATGACAATTAGTCAACTACCTCATATGGTATTGTTGTATTTCTCCATTTCAGAAAGGCAGCTCTGGCAGGTACAATATTCCTCCTTAACAGTATTTTTCTATAGCAAATTGATGCATCATTCCATTCTCTCTTGGCCTGGAGGGTTTCTGATGGGAAATCTTCTAGTAGCTGTACTGATACTCCCTTGTGTGTAATAAGTTTTTTAGTCCTCGTGACTTCCAGGATTTTTACTTTGTCTTTATTTTGTCTTAAACCAAGAATTGAACTCAGGATCTCAAGCTTGCCAGGCGGGTGCTGTGCCACTAAGCTAAACTCCCGGCCTCTGTCTTTGAGTTCTGATACTTTGGTTATTACGAGTCTTAGTGAACATTTTTTGAGTTGAATTTGTTTAGAGACCACTGTACTCCCTATACCTCAAAATTAACATTTTTCTACAGATTTAGAATGTTTTCAGTCATTATTTCTTTTCATATGTTTTCTGGACCTTTTTCTCTCTTTTGTCCTTTTAATTCATATTAAGCACATGTTAGTTAATGTGACAGTGTCTTATAATTTCTATAGACATTCTCCATTGATTTTTCTTCTTTTCCCTCCTATGGTTATATGATTTCTAATGTTGTCTTCAAATTCACTAGGTTGTTTTTTCTGCTTGATTAGTCTGATTCTCCTTGGGTTGAGATCTTCAATTTTGTCTCTGGATTCTTTATCTCTAGGATCTCTGTTTGATTTTTATTAATTTTTATCAAGTTCACTTTGTTTTTATATTGTTTTCCAAATTTCACTTAACTTTCTGTCTGGATTTTCTTGCAGTTCGGTTAGCAGCTTTGAAATTACCTAAATTCTTTGTCAGTCATTTCACAGGCATCCATTTCTTTAGACAATTGCTTCATACATCTGTATTTCTTTAGTTTCTTATTATTTTATACATTCCCAGTTCTTTGGGGTTTATTATTGGAACTTTCCCAGCTTTTGGTTTGTTTTGTCATGATTTCGTTAATGTTCATGACCTTCCACTGGTGTCAGCGTGTTTAAGAAAACAACAACTTCTCTGGCCTTTATAAATGTCCTTCCATTAGCAAAGATAACGTTCACTATTTACTCTATTTTGTGTTTATGATAGAAGTTAATGACCCGAGAAACAGGGTCTTCCTACTGCGGTTTCTGAGAGGCACCACTCTCCAGCAAAGCCACTGGCTGGAGTGTCAATCGAGCAGAGGTGCTAACAGGGCGGAGTTCTAGCTTCTGGCTAGATGGGTCCCAAAAGCTATCCCCTGGCTGCTGGTACCACTCCTGGAATGCGGCAGCTTAGGAAAGCTTCAGGGCAGGCTGTCACCTTAGGAGGAGTGATACAGGCCACAATGAAGCAGGATTTACATTAACCAATTGGCTTTTCCTGTTACCTTTGAGTCTGCCCAAGGCCTAGGCCCCTTGTCTGGAGATGGAAGCAGACTCACAGCAGGTGAGCCTCTGGGAGTCACTGGCCCAAGCTGAGGCCTGTCATGATGGGTGAAGCCAGAATGCCGCAAAAGATAAGACAAAGCCACAGCTCAGGACAGCTGCTTCCAACCTCAATTAATTAGACACAGAATGTAGCCGCAGGCATCTCACTCCCGGGTGGAGACCTTCCTGGAGACAACATAGTTCTCTAAATTAATACAAAGCATCACTTGGAGAAGTCCTTCAAGGTCCTGGACAGTCCTGCTCAGAACCCTGCCTTTCTTCAGTATTCCCCTCCTTTGTTGGGTAACTAACTAACTAGAGGCCTCCAGAGAAGATCGTAGTCTTATCCCTCAGAGAATCTCTGATTCTGTTAGAGGATTTTGATCTTCCTGGAGCCATAAAACCATACCACTTGAGTCTTTTATTTAAGCTTTACCATACACTCATTTGGGAGACTGCGGGCATGGCCAGTCTGCAATAACTAACAGTAACGCATTAGGGAACTGCCGTTCCAGATGAAGGGGTGCAGAGGTTCTGGTCTATAGAAACAGGCAGTGGCCAGCATGTCCTTGCTTATGCAGCACATTGGCTCGGGCCCCAAGGCTGGGCAGGGCCACCATGTGCGTTCCTGAGTCAGAGAGGCCCAGCCACTTTGCTCTGCAGAAATGAGATGGGCCTTGAGGCATCTGACTACTTTGAAATTGGGCTTGCATTATTGTTGTTGAGCTATAGGAATTGTTTATAGAATCTGGATATAGTTCTTATTATATATATAATTTGCACATACTTTCCTATTCTGTGGGTTAGTTTTTCATTCTCTTGATAGTGTTATTATGCACAAGATTTTTAACTTTGGGCCGGGGAGATAGCTCAGCAGAATAAGCACTTCCCTGGCAAGCACAAGGGCCTGAGTTCAATCCCTGGTTCCACAAAAAAAAAAAATTTAACCTCAAAGCCTAATTTACCAATTTTCTTTCGTTAACTGTGCTTTTGGTGTTATATAAGAAATCATTGCCAAATCCAGTGTCATAAAACCATAAGCTTTTATTACACAAAATGAATTTGAGAATTAGTCCATTTCCAGGAAAAAAAAAACCCTCAAAATTTTATAAATGTTCAAATACTATAATATAGTATAAATTAAAGCGTTAGGGCTGGCCAGGTAGCTCAGCAGACTAAAGCACCTGCTTAGGTACAGTGCAGTGGCCAGGGTTTGACCCCTACGTGCTGTTCTGGCCCTGCTCCCGGGGTGCTCTGAGACATCAATTGAGACTGGGCGTGGTAGCTCACGCCTGTAATCCCAGCGCTTGGGAGGCTGAAAACAGGAGTGTCACTACGTCTGATCTATGTAGTGAGACCCTGTAGACCCTGTACAAAATGCATAAAGTTACAATAAATACATACATAAACTTAAAAAAAGAAAGAGTTGACATGTTTTTGATTCTTATTACTGTTGTTTTGTGTGGCAGGTGTTCCTGGGGCTCTAACCCAGGGCCTCGTGCCTGCTGGACACACGTTCTACCGCTGCATCCTTAGTCCCTGTTCAGATATTAATGTTTGAAAAACAGAAACCGTTATATGGGCACTAGATAAAGTAGGTTTTAAGCAAAGAAAGTTTCTAGAGGCAAGAAAGATATCCTATAAATGAAAAGATTACTATTCTAGCCAGGAAGATATAGCAGTCCAGAACGCACATGCACCAGAACACGGAGCTTCTAAACACAGGAAGTAAAACAGACAGAGGTGAAAAGAGAAACAGACAAATCCACACTTACAGATGGTGACTTCAAAACCCTTCTCTCAACAATGAAGAGAAAAAATCTGTACATGTGCAGAACTCAACTAAAACCACTAGGATCCGGCTGACACGTAGCCATCTCCATCCAACAACAGAAGAAGAGATGCATCAGTCTCCCAAGGCCCTGAAAATGCCCGTGGATTGACCTCACCTGGAGTCAGGAGATACGCTGAAAGGAACGTACGATAACTGAGTCACTCGGCTGTAACAGAACCAAACTAGGATCGATGACAGAAAGACAATAAAAAAATCTCGAAACACTTAGAATTTAAACAATACACTTATAAATAAACCTTGGGTTCATGAAGAAGCCTGAGGAGACATTTTAATATGATATAACGAATAATAATGGAAACACCATCAACAATGTTGAGGTGTAGTTAAAGCAGTGCCGAAAGGGAAAGGGATAGCACCATAAAGGGAAGGGAATTCCCAAGCCAGCAAGAAGCTCCTTTCCCAAGAAGCTAGAAAAGAACAGCAAAATAAACTCAGGGTAGCAGGAAAATAAAGAGCAAAATTAATTCAATTGGGAATAAAAGCACAACAGAGAAAAACAAATGAAATGAAATGCTAGTGTTCGATGAAATCAATAGACTTGACGAAAGACCAAAAAAATTAAGAGCAGGAAGACACAGGTCATCAGTACCAGGAAGGGAGCCAAGGAGTCCCACCACAGGCTCTGCGCTCACTAAAGAGAAATGAAGGAATGATGCCAGGACCTTCATGTTTAACTCTCCAAAAGAAATTTTAAAACTTAGAAAATTAACTTCCTTACGACTATAACCTACTAAAATTCAGCCAACAATACGAGATCATTGGAATAGCCCTGTAACCACTGAATAAGTTTATAAAAGGAGGAAGATTTATACAATCTGAAGAGAAAACATAGTATAAATTTATAATTTGAAAGCTTATTTCTAAAATGTCCCAGAGTCAAATGGTTTAAACAGACAATTCAACCAAACATTGAAGAATTTAGTCCATTTCCAGTAAAAAAAAAAAAAAAGGAACTAACCAGAAATTTCATGAATGTTCAGATGCTGTAATATAGTTGAAATTAAAGAGTTGACATGTTTTTCATTCTTATTACTGCTGGTCTTTTCTGTGACAGGTGTTCCTGGGGACCAAACCAAACATTGAGGAGTTACCAGAAATATACAATCTATTCCAGAAAATAGAACAGGAAGGAACAGTTCCTAATTCACTTTGTGGGGCCCTAATACCAAAACTAAACAATAAAAAGGGGGGATAAAGGTCATGTCAAAATATTTAATGAAATTCAATGTAAAAAGAAGCAATAAGATTAAACCCAAATGTAATTATATATATTTGACAAGTGGGATTTATTCCAAGTGGACAAGTTGAGTTCACCAATTGAAAATCAATCAATGATATCATTTCACCATATCACAGGATCATATCAATCGATGTAGAAAAGGATTTTACAAAATCTAACTCCTATCAGTTATAAAACTCTAAGCAAGCTAGGAGTAGAGGAAGATTACCTCAACTTGATTCTTTTAAAAGCACCTACAGAAACCCAACAGCTAAAATAGTTCAAGGTGCAAGATTATGCTTTTCTTTTAAGACCAGGAATAAGCCAGGGTTATCTGTCTCACCGCTCTTCTGCAACGAAGTACTGGACGTTCTAGTCACTGAAATAAGACAAGAAAAAAATAGAAGGCATACAGATTGGAAAGCAAGAAATAAAACTGTCCCTCATTTAGTTACTTTCTTGTCATTGGGAACAGCCCCTGACCCCTGCAACTAGAGGACAGGTTTCTCTTGGCCCACTGTCAGTCCATGGTCGGCTCCTCAGACAGGAAAGGCATGGCGGTGGGGCCTGGCGGGGGGTGGG
>NW_004524702.1:2742469-2744897 GCF_000260255.1 Octodon degus
GGGGCCTGGCGGGGGCTGGGGCCTGGCGGGGGAGTTGCTCCCCTCAGGGGGCTGAGGAAACCCAAGAGAGGGAGGGAGCCAGACCCTGGCCCAGGGACCGCCACTCCCAGCCACGCCCACCTTCCTTTTCTAACGCATGCCCAGCTGTTGTACTCAGCAGTGATGTCGCCACTGATGGGTACCGTGCCACTGTGGCCTGGTCACTTCCACAGGTACGGCTTGTGAGCACAGGAGGCCTTTGGGGACATTCTTTGTATAGACCATAACAATCCTATTTTCAGGTAACATGACTGTCTACATAGAGAACTCACAGAACTGATAAATCATACTTGGTCACAAGATACAAGATCAAACAGTTGTGTTTGTACGCGTTAACCGTAATTGCGTGGAAAGCAAGATTAAAATCCAGGAGCATTTATAATTGCTTAAATCCTTAGATATAAATCTAAGAAGACATGAACAAATTCTATATACTGAAAATACTAAAATACTGATAAAAGATATCAGTAGAGGCTTAAATAAATGAAGAGCTATACCATACTCATAAAGACTCACTAGAAAAGTCAGCTTTCCCCCAAATTGATCTATAGACAATGCAAGTCTAGAAAAATCCCGGCAAGTCTTTTCTGTTGTTTTGTTTTGTTTTTGTAGATAAAGAAAGGCCTACTCTAAAATGCATATGGGAGAGTACAAGGTCCAGAACACTCAAAATGTAGTCTCCATAAAAGAAGCAAGTGGGAGACGTATTCTATCAGATATCAAGGCTTCTATAACTGCAGTAATCCAAATAGAGTGGTAGTAAAGGGATAGACAGAGAGAGATGGAGCAAAGCTGAGAACACAGAGACAGACCCACATGAATATGCCAACTCATTATGCGCAAGGCCTGCAAGGGCAGTTCAGTGGAAGAGAGACAGCCTTTTCAACAAACAATACTAGGACAACTGGGTTGTTCTCATAGACCAAAAAATGCACCTCAATCCAAACTTCACAAATGAACTCAAAATGCGTCATAAACTTAAATGGAAAGTTTAATACTTGCTTTTAAAATTGGAGAAAATTTCCAGTATTTAGAGACAAACACAAGTCCTCAGACCTGATACTGAAAGCAAAACCCACCCAATGGAAGAGCAACTGTCGTCAAGATTGGAAGCTTGCTCTGGAAAAGCCTGCGTGGAGAGAATGAATGGAAAACACAGGGACTTCGTAAACTCCGTATCTCCTATGGATTTGTTCCAGAATCTATGAAAATCTCTTCAAACTACAACAGCAAAAACCAAACAAACACAACTCTAGTTAGATGATGAGCAAAGGCTTGGACAGACATTTCAGAAAAGAAAAGAGAAAGAAAACTGAAGAGGTATGACAAAGCAGCACAGTAGTTCGGCATCCCTAGCCACCAGAAAAATGCAAAATTCCTTGAGATAGTACTACAGCTATCAGCATGGCTGAAATAAAAAATACAGTAACGCCACCAAAACCTGCAAAGGCGAGGAGAAACTGGCCGACTCTTTGCTGTGGAGAACGTAAGATGGCACAGGCACCACGAAGAGTATGGAAGTGTCTCGGAAAACTAAGATTGTGTTTAACAGATGCCTCAGAGATGGACCTCTTGGGCAGTTACTCCCCAAAAAGTCTGCTGTTCCCACAAAACTCTGGACCTTACTGTTCATAGCTGCATCGTTTGTCTCCTAAGCAGCTCCACTGACATGTGGGGACCTCCACACATCAACGCTCTCTGGTAATGTAGAAGCCACGAATTCCACTCTAACTTGGATGAACGTCAAGGGAATTACGCGGAGTCAAAAAAACGATAACCCAAAAGACTACGTGATTACATAATTCCATTTATATGACATTCTTGAACTTGAAATGACAAAATTGGGGAAAGGGGCTGCCTCCCCCCACCCCCACCCCCACCCCCACCCCCGGGGAGGTGTAGTTGTGGAAGACGCGAAGCTAGGTGTTGGGTTCATCGCATCGACTGTGGCGGTGGGGACCTGAAATTTCACATGGGAAGGAATTGTGCGTAACTAACTACAGAGGAAGAAGAGAAGGGAGAAGAGGACACGGGAGGGTGGAATGTGGGTGGCAGCGGGGACATCTATAGTCAGTGGGATGGTATCTACGCTGGCATCCTGCTTGTGATTTTCTGCCGGTCTCAGCGTGGTCCCCATTCAGGGGAGCCGGTAAGAGATCCACAGCGCTCCGCAGGTTATTTCTTAAAACTGCTTCTTGTGGATCTACGGCTGTCTCAAAATACGTTCACATATTTTTACATGTGTGAACGTTCGCGGGCTGTATGTTTCTTGTTGCAATCACAATGCAGTCTCCTCGCACGCGAGGCGAGGGCAGTTCTCAATGTCAGGAGCCTACCTGGCTCGGAGGTGCCGCCCCCCACCTTGCTATCAGCGCGGGGCTGGAAACCA
>NW_004524702.1:2745267-2759196 GCF_000260255.1 Octodon degus
GCGCACACGCGGGCTCGTGGGCGTGGAGGCGCCGCGCCGCCCGCCTCCTCTCTGCGGCGTGGTGCGCGCCCCGCAGTCGCGGCCGGGAGCTCCCCACGCGTGCCCCTCCCGGAGCCCCGGCCACCTCCCTCTCTGACATGCGAAGCCAGGACGCGGAGCGCTTTGTCCAGGGATGACTGCGCGCGGGACTGGGCACGAAGGAAGGGGCTTCCCAAGGGGGTAAACCCCAAGCCCGGGTCAGCGCGGGGGCGACAGGACCGGGCAGGGCGGGGGCGCCGCGGGGGACGCGCTGCAGCCAACCCGAGGCAGGGCGTGGAGCCTGCGGCAGCGGGCGGGCTGCACGTGGGTGGGCCCGGGGGACCGCGGCAGGGGCGGTCGCCGTCCGGCGTGGTGAGCACCGGGGCGGTGCGCCGGGGGTGGGGCGCGGGAGGCCGGAGAGCCGCCCAGAGCACTTAGGTCGCTGTGCTCCAGGGAAAGAAGGAAGAAGCACGTGGGAAGGGACGAGGGCGGGTCCAACTGGCTGTGGCGGTGGAGGCCACCAGGTGTCCTCAGGCGGGAGCGCGACCTCGCGCGGCGGGAGTCGCGTCCACGCGGGTGGAGCTGCGGCCCGAAATCGGGAGGCCCTGCTATCGAGCGATTCCCGCATGCTGCCAGCGTGTGGGTGACCTCCCGCCCCGCCCACACCAGGCGCTGGCACGACCAGCTTCATTCCGGTAACAAACAGGGCAAATACCTCTCTTTGCGACCCTCCTCGCCCCAAGTCCCCAGGAGGCCTCCTCTCACAGCCCCAAGACGTGGCCACTTCAGCCCCACGCGAGGCGCGCGCGTCCGTGGCATCTCCTCCACAAACCCCTACCAACCAGCAGTCCCCACTTGAGGACGCTGAAGACTCGGCAACAGCGACACGCGGAGCCTGTGCGACGTGGGGCCGCGACCCCCACCTTCCCCGCGAGTGGATGGGGCTTGAGCTGAGCCCCGGTCGGGGTCACTCGGTCTTCCTGCGCGTGTCCATGTAGATGGACGAGCCCGGAGACCCACCCCGACTGTAGTCCCTGCCTGTCACCCCTCCCCACCAGCAGCCCGGGAGGGCCTGGCCCGCGTCCTGGCCACCGAGTCCGTGGCCCTCGCCCGGCTGCCCGAGGACAGCGCCTGCGAACCGCGCAGCCATCCCAGACGTGCCTCCCAGCACTTCGAATTAAAACCGCCCGGAGTTCGAGTCAAAACCCATCTTGTGGAGGCCTTGTGCTGGTGCTTGCTGCCTGCTCGACGTCAAATCGCAGAAGCGGTTTTAAACTCGGACATCTGTTGGACCTCCTTGGGTCACCTCCTCTGGCGGGGCCGAACCAGGTTCCGCAGTGGCCCAGTTGCAAGGAAGGGCCTGTTCTCGCTGAAGGGGGAGGGTGCGTACTTGTGAAAATTCCGTCGCACCCTGTACCCTGGGATCCTCCTGCCCTATCCGACCCAGCTTAAGGTGGCTGGGTAACATCGCCATTAACATCAGAAGATGAAAAGCGTACCTATCTCCCTTATTAAAGAGGCGTGTTTTGTTTTTTTTAAAACCGAGTATTTCCTCCATCTTCCCCGACGGAAAGATGCACTTCATGAGATTTCCCCGTCTTTGTGGTTTGAAGAAGTGGGGTGCGACCGACTCAAGGGTGGCGGGGCGACTCAAGGGTGGTGAGGCGTCGGCCTGCAGAGCACACTGCCCTTCGCAGTGTAAAGGGGCCTCCTCCTACAGTGGTCACCATCTGGCCACCCCCGGTTAGTAACCAGCAGGTTCTCGCGCCCTCGGGTTTCTCTCTGCAGCCTTCCGATGACCCCCTTTCCAGGAGAGCCTGCTGGGCACTTGTCCTGTACCTGGCAAGGCCCAAGTGCGAGCAGGTCAAGGTGCCGGGTGTGGCCCAGTCCGAGAGTCACACTGGGGCTGGAAAGGCCCCCTAGGGCGAGAGAGGTTGGCTCCACCGGGCTGGGGTGTGTGTGGAGAGGGAGTGGCGGAGGCGAGGTCGAAGCCCCTCCCAACCGCAACGGTTCCCTGGGCCGAGCGCAGCGCCTGGAGGGTCGGTGGGAGCCGCGTCCTCGCCTGTGTCGGGACCGAAGTTAAAAGGGAGACGGAGCAGAGAGACTCGCAGTGCAGACGCGCAGCGAACCCTCCCCGAAGCCCCCCACAAACTCAGCAGAGCCAGCGCTGGTCCGGTCCCACGCACCCGGAGCTGGCGTAGACGCGGCGGACGTGACACCGCATTCCCCGTCCCCCAGCTCGAGGGCGCGGCCGGGCCGGGGGTCTGGGGCTGCGGGGCGCTCCGGGGCCGGCCCCGGATCTGTCACACCAGGGCAAAGCGGGGCTCCCGAGGGGATTAAGAGTCGGGTTCCGTGCCAACTCCGGTGCTCGAATTTGACCTTTATTAGCCGCGCGTTCCGGGAGCTGCGAAACGGATTCGCACCCGCGCCCGCCCTTGCCCCTGCAGACGCCCGCTTCTGCAGCCACACTGCGGTGCCGCCTCCCGGCTGCAGGCCAGAGTCCCCGCGTCCACGCGGAGCAGTCAGGCACCCGGGGCGACGCCGTGAATGCCTCGGAGTGCAGGGGTGCAGGCGGGGGAGGCGCAAGCCGCTTGCTCAAGTGCGCGGCAGCAGAGTGCGGGGTGCGGGGTCCACGCCGCGTGTGCCTGCAGCTGTGGGGGCGGGTCCTGCGGCCAGCCAGCCGGGCGAGCCCTGGCTATCGCCGGCACTGCGGCGAGGGGCTGGGCGGCTCTCCCGCGCCCGCGCGCCCCCCGCCTCTCTGTGTCCCCCGGCTTTTCCGCGAGGAAGATGGGGTGCCCTGGGCCCGGAGGAGGGGACGGCTCGCCCGGGTCCGTCCCGGTCACGTGTCCCGCCCCCGCGCGGCGGCGGGAGTTCCAATCAGCGCGCGCCAGGGGGCTCCTCCCGGGCAGGAACCACCGGCTGGCGGCGCGGGGTGGGCGCCGTCACCTGACGCCCGCACGCGCCCCCGCCCCCCGGAGGAAGGGCGTTGGTAGCGTCTGCCGGGTTACAAATGGCCCCGCCCGCGCCCTCGCCCGCTCGCTCGGGCTCGGCGCGGACCCGGGGCGCGCGCGGCTCTGGCTCTGGCTCTGGCTCTGGCTCCGGCTCCTGGTCCGGGCTTTGATTCCTGGCTCCCGCAGGGCGCGCCCGGTTTAGCCCGGCACGGGGACTCGCCCGCCAAGGTCTGAGGCCGCCGAGGCTGGGACGCGCCTGCCCAGGTGAGTGCCCGGCGCTGCGTGGGCTGTGCGGGGACACTTGGGTTCCGCCGGTCCCAGTAATGCCTGGGTCCACCTCGCAGCGCGAGTCCAAGGTCTCGCCTCCCTGGCCTCGGGTCTCTGCCCACCCCCCACCTCCGGGTCCTGCCCGAGGTTGGGTCTGGGGGAAGGGCTTCCAGAAATACCGGCCTCGAGGTGCTGGACAAAGGTTGGGAGACCCATCAGGTGGGAGCGCAAGCTGAGGGGACGGGGGCAGGACTGGAGCGCGCCTGGCTGCGTGTGCGCGGCTCCTCGGGGAGGTCCAGCCTGAGGTGGGGCGAAGCCTCTGCGGCCCGTTCGCGGGGTCCCCAGAGTCCCAAGTGCCTGCCCGAGGGCGTTGCGGGGGGGGGTGCCAGAGGTTGAGGCAGCTAGGCAGAGACCCCGGCGTTTCTGCTGCGCCTCTGCAGTCGCAGAAGCGCAGGTGGCTCGGTCAGGAGTGGGTGAGGCTTTCAGGCACCCAGAAAATAGTCCTTTACCTTTGAACTTCTCGACAGAAATTAGTGTTGAAAGTGCTGAATCATGCAAAGAGATGTGAGAAAGCGTGGACTCGGTGGGGTGGTAAAGTTTTTCAAAGCTGGTATCTGCACTGAGGGGTAAATGCTTTCAATTAAAGGTGTAGGCATTTAAATCATAGTTTGAGGCTGTGCGTTTGGCATTATGGCTACGGTGTTGCTTTCCTTTCTTTAGCGTGAGTTGCATCCATTTATTATTTCTTACCTCCTTGTCTTCCCCCTCTAAACAAAACCCAAGAAAACCAGAGAGAGGGGGGATAAAACACATATTTTTTGGTGTGTCCGTGGTTATAACAGCACTGGAGGAAGCAGGCTTAGAAAATAGAAAACATCCTGCTGTGATGAGTGGAGTGATGGCCAATTGGATTTGTCATATGCCACAGAACAGAATGTCAAGCTGATAGCGTGCAGACTGGAGAGAAACGGAGCAGGAGTTGCCCATTGAGGAAGAAATTAGCCCTGATCCAATTGCACTCAGCAGAGGAGCTGAAGGGTTGGAGGCTGCACCTTGGAGCCCGTCTTTGCAGGTGGAGGCAGAAGGGTGCAGTGGCCATGCAAGTTCTGAGGTCAGACACCGACTGGCAGAAAGATGATTTTTAAAGAATCAGAGTCAGGGTTAGTAACATGGGTGTGTCCCCAGGCAGCTCTCCCGGTGGACTCAGTGCCCTGCTGACTCATAAGGGCGACAGCCCAGCTTGGTAGGGTCGGGTTTGACTTGCAGACTTGAGCTGTACTTGCAAAAGAAAAAATAAAATAAAATAAAAAGCAAATTGAAGCATCAGCAGAGATGTCCACCAACAGACAAGCTGGTCTTCTTGCATCTCCTCCAGGGAGATTTTTC
Organism: Octodon degus; assembly: GCF_000260255.1. NCBI lineage: Eukaryota > Metazoa > Chordata > Mammalia > Rodentia > Octodontidae > Octodon > Octodon degus. The sequence continues at coordinate 2,749,890 of NW_004524702.1, forward strand.
TGGATTCCTTGACTTGCCACCTTTATTCCTTGCCTCCTGTCTGCTTATGCGGAGCATATTTGGTTTGACACAAAGGTTTTCAAATTGTAACATTAAAAGCTGTGGCACTCTTTGCAACATGATGTTTTTGAGGCATTTTGTGAAGGATGCTGGAGAAACTGGAATATGAAGGATGAAGCGAGTTTTCTTTACAGCATAGATTCCCTTACCATTGCATTGCGAGACCAGGAGCCCCACCCTGTTTCTGAGCATCTGCATGAGAGACCAGGAGAGGAATTCCACAGTTGCAGTGGTGCAGGGGAGGCAGTGTCTCAGCTTGGGTGTTGCCTTAATGGAAATAATTACTAACATTTTGGAGGGTAGGCTTTGATCCATGGTAGGTCTTGCAAGCACTGTGTTATTCCATTTCACCTGTCAGCTCCTTATAATGTCTGCTTAACTTTGAGAGGTTGATTTTGATGGAAAAAAAAATACAAAGCAAGAAGCTGCTTACAAATTTTAAGATACTTGGACCTACGATATATGATTGAAGAAAGACAAATATCAAAGCATATCAGGAAGCCAGCTAGAGTTATTTTTGCTTTGGTATTCATCAAATTTTTTTCCTAAGTTTTTTTTTTTTTTTTTTTTTTTTTTTTGTAATTTTTTAGGAAGATGAGGCTCATTTTCAGGCAAGGCATGGAATAAATCAGCTTGCAGTATGGCCAAGCCTCTGGTATCTCATTGAGGACAGAGATGCAGAATTGGAGCAAGAAATAGACCAATGAACTTAGCTTCTCCTGTTAGGTTTTTCACACACAATTCAGGCATATCCCATCAGATTAGAGCAAGGCCATTTCTACCGCAAGGCAAGGATATTGCATCTCATATCTATGGGCTAGAAAATGTTTTGCGCTGTTCTGAAGGAAGGGGCACTAGGAATTCACAATTCAGTATCGTCATAGCCACGCTCACCCGCATGGCTGTCGCAGAGAGCAGGTATCGTCAAATGCAAGAGAGAGAATTTTCTTTCTTTTAAAAAAGCAAATTTCAAGAAGATACCCACTTGAGGTTGCCATCCATTTTTTAAAGATAAATATGTTATTTAAAGCAAAGAAAATGATAGTTTTTACATGGTGGCTAGAGGGAGTAGAATCATTTCCAAATCTGAGTGTAGTGACCAGCAGGGAGTAGCCCAGGCATTTTCCACTCTCAGGTCCTCCTGCAACAACAGTCACTGTCCTCTGAGCTGATCGTATGAGTTCTACACTGCCGAGACCATCTTGCGTCCCCCCATGTTACTTTACCCCTCTCTTAACTACACAAAACACCCCTACAGTGCTGGCACCTTCAAGTCTTGAGAGTCACCAGGAACACACAGCAGGTTACGTTGCCTGTGGTTGCGGTCCTTCTAAAAATCAAAATAAATTCCAGTGGCAGCTTCAGCAATCAAATAGGGAGGACAGCTGGGGTGCTCTGCACAGACACTGGCAGCTTGCTTCTGAAGAGGGTCTTTTTCCTAGGATATGTGGTAATTATCTCATGGAAGTTTGCTCTGCCGATTGCACAGTAATTGCAGCATGTGAAGGTTCCAGAACAGTACCTCCATGACTCCGACAGCAAACACGCACACAGCATCACACGAGGCGCCTTCCAGAGCCCAGCTCCCAGGCAGTAAGGGAGCTGGGTGAATACGCACTTAATCTCCAACCCACTGGCAAATCTCACTTTTGCCCACAAGAGGTGGTGGTAACATACTCCATGCTTTTTCAGGACACTGGACGATGTCGCAGGCTGGGGACGGGCATCTGATGTCTGGCTTCTCTTAGCAGTCTTTTTTTTTTTTTTTTGGGGGGGGGGTGGAACCAGGGATTGAACTGAGGCCCTTGTGCTTGCCAGGGAAGCGCTTATTCCATTGAGCCATCTCCCTGGTCCCCAAGTCTGGCTTCTCTTAAACATGATCTCTAAGAATCCATTTTTTTTCCTTTTGAAGGTGTCACATGATGTCTGTTTTATAAGGAATTTACAGAAAATGGGACTTACCAATCTATTTACAAGATTGATCTGCCACTCTGATCTGCCTTCTCCACTCTGCAAGGAGTTCTCGGCCTACTGGCATCGTTGGTTATACCTATTTAAAAATTGATATGCTTACATCTTTTCAGTGTGCATATTAAATCATGGCAGTAGGGAATGGCCTTTAAAAAAAAAAAAACATGTGGAAAGTGCCTCTCTTTTGGCTTCGTGTGCCGGTAAATCCTTGGGCATCCATCTCTGCAGATTCAGGAATGTGCCACATACTTCATCCTCCACAGATGAGCGCCGCTGCTCAACGTGATTGGCTCTTCCTGTGAAGGAGCTCCGTGGGGAGGCGGCCTTCCTATCCCCCAGCGCCTTGTAGGTGTCCCAGTGCAGAAGACCCTGAGAAGAGGCAGCACATGCACCCGCCGGGTCTCACGAGGAAGCTCAGCTCCTTCTAGGTTACTGATTGAAAGGCAGCCCCGCTCCCGACTTTAGGACTAAAACACTTGCTTTCACCCAGGTGCAGCACAGAATGCATCTCCTGTGGTCAGATCACTAAAGGTCTTGGCTGCTAATGATCTAAATATTTCGGTTTTACAGGTGCATCTCCGAGCCAATGGATAGCGACTCTGCTCTTGGACGTGAGAGGGGTTCAAAATGTAAGCGCAGCAAACCAAATAATTACATAGCGATAATTCCGGAACATGACTGATAGTTCTTCCCCTTTTTCATGTCCTCTGCTCAGGGCTCCAGGCTCACGAGGGTCTAGGAGGAGGTAGTCTCACCCCTGGGGCGAGGGGCATGTACCCTACAGGAACAGCTGCATTGCACAGTTGTGTGATGCCTGGTCATCCACGCCCCATCATGGCAGAGGATTGGCCGGCATCTGTGGTCATAAAATGTGCCCCTGTTGTATCTGGGCAATGCTGAGTTGTCACCTCCCTGTGTGTCACAGATTTTGGGGAGGCCCTGCCTGCCTGTGAGCCCTCCCCTGCCTCAGGTGGAAAGCTTTGATGGGTGGGCACATCGGGGCTCAGGAGCAGAGTTCTTTGGGGCCAGATGGCACCCTGGGGTTCCTGCGCTGTCACCCGCGTAGCCCATGCTGCAGCCCAGCTGGGGAAGGTCACGCTGTTCGGGTCTGTGCACCGAAGCTGAAGCACGCAGAGGGCTCGGCTGCGCCGGAAGCCCTTTGCTCCCGAAGATGATGGATGGTGCAGGATTTGCTGGCTTCCAGCTTTGGGCTAGATCTTCCTTCTTCTCCACTCTGCATGCCAAGGGCTGCCTCCTCAAGCAGGGGCTGCGTGGGGCTCGGTCCCTCCCTGGTTCTTTGGAGATCTCGGCATGTAATTCCAAGTATTTTTGAAAACATTTCAGGCATGTAACATATTTCATCAGCAGTCAGTCTCCAGAAAGCTGATTTTTATTAAGACGCACATCTACCTTCTCTTGTCCCTCGCTTTTCTGTCCACCTGTCTCTGCCCCTTGCCCAGAACATGGATTTCTGTGTAATTCAGTTCACTAAATATCACTTCTATTTTTGTTTCTCTGCAGAGCTTATGGCTAGAGCTGCTAATAGACTTTCAGCACAAATAGTATATTGATCACTTGAAATCGCCTTTGAGCTTGACTGAATATACATAATGGGGTGTCAATCGGGGAAAAATCTCATAATAAATGGCAGGCGACTTATATTCATGAGAAAAAATGTCGGGCAGCACACAAAATATCATGTTTACTGTAGCATGACAGACTGATTTTGCCGGTCCCGTCACATTTGTCGGGGAGATATTTAATAGCAGAGGCGAGCTCAGAATCCCAACGTCCTGGGGCCTCCTTTCTTTGTTTACGTGGGAAGCGTTTCTGCGCACGCACACTGCCGCTAAGCATAAACATCCTCGGGAACCACAGCCAGCAGGAAAGAGCTTCTCTACCTGAGGAACTCAGAAATTGCAAACAAATCTGTTTAAGTTGGTGGATATTTAAAATCAGCTACTGATTTATTCAGTCCATATTTTTTAAGGTTTTGCCATGTGTGTATCGATGCACGCTCTCGCTCTATGCAAATACTGTTCCCGGTGTGTGCGTGCGCGCACGGTGCATTTAGGGAAAAGCCTGCTTTACATAAATTATTTTTAAGAATAACGGAGCCAAAGAGTAGCCATGCTTTAAGACAGCCGAATCTTTTACTTTTTTTTTCTATTGAATAATAAGTGAAGAAATCTCACTTTTCAAGTTTTATGTGAAGCTCTTTAAAAGCAATTTTCCTGACAGTGCCGCGGAGATGGTGGTAGGTATTTCCGGGCTGTGGCGTCTCTGGCTACTTTATGTCGCTGCTGCCTTGGTAGCAGGCTCCATCGCTGCTGAGCACCGTTCTTATGTGTGAGGGGAGTGTGGGGGAGCATCGCAGGGCTAGATTCCTGCTGCACCCCGAGACAAGACGGGGTGGGGTATTCTGTGTTCTGTCCCAGCGTGTGGGGTGGGGTCCAATCAGCTCCCATTAGGAAGCTGTCATCTCCTGTAAGTGAATGAAGCCAGTGGGCTCTTCGCCAATCTAATTTGCTTTTTTAATGGGAAAAAAAAAAATCACACTCTGGACAAATGTCTCTTTCTGTCCCTGTATGGTATGCAAGATGCAATAGGCTCGTTTTCACTGTTTTAGCCTCAAGTGAGATCCAGTAGCCAGAAGGATCTACTTATCACAAAGAGCGGCAGGCAAGGCAGGCCAAGTAAGCTGTGGAGATACAAAAGATACGGCGGCGAGCCTGGTCAGCCTGCTCCTGGTCCTCAGCAGGCGCTTGTGCCTGTCTTCAACAGCGCGGCTCAGATGCTGCCCATTTGATTTTTAAGGTTCCTGATGAGCAGGGAGGGGTAGATTTGGAAGATGAATTAACTGACGGCCGATCACTTGCTGAGATTTAACAATAAGTAATGATAGGAAAGCCAAACATTTCAGTAATATCTTTTATTAGTAAAACTTTGTGTTTGCCCACTGTCTTACACAGTTTTGTACCAATTAGAAATTATTTGTAGCTTGTAGCTTTTGCTCAGAGATCATTTGAAAGCTTCTGCTTAGGAAATAAATGCTGTTAGCAAAAGCTAGTTTACACAGGCACTGAGCTCAGCTATCTGAATCAAAACTTCATTGATCCTACAGTACAGCGAAGCACATATCTGCAAGGATTAAGACCACTGTTACCCATGACAAAAGCTAAAATTAAATCCTGGAAAAAAATAGAAAAAAATATTCCCAAAGAATTTGAGCCAGAAGCCTGCATATGTAGGCCCTCAGGGTCCCATGAACTAAATAGAGGTTCATGGACTCTTTTTCCTTGTTCTTTCACGAAGCTGGTGTCTCAAGCGTGCTGGCCACAAGCGTTAACACTGAGCTACCCCCAGCCCTTATGGGAACTAACTTGTGATTAAAATACGTGGAAGATTATCTTTTGGTTATATAATACTCAGTTTGTTACTATAAATGTAGGGTTTTGCTTGCTTTTTTTGTGGAGCTACATTGTCACTGTAGAGCCCTGTCTGGCCTCAGACTCATGATCCTCCTGCCTCGGCCTCCAAGTGCTGGGATTACAGGTCTGCACCTGTGCTTAATACTCAGGTTTTGTTGTTGTTTTTTGGGTTTTTTTTTTTTGTTTGTTTGTTTTTTTGTCTTTTTGAGACAGAGTTTTAGTCTGCAGTTCTAACTGGCCTTGAACTCACTTGTAGCCCAGGCTGGCCTCAAACTTGCATCAATCCTCCTGCCTCAGCCTCCCAAGTGCTGGGATTACAGGCAAGTGCCACCACTCCTGGCTTAATACTCAGTTTTAATAGATTGCTTTCTAATGAGGTTTTTAATAGTGAGAATGTTTAAAGACAAGTAGAACAAGTTTAAGTACATATTCTTTTCTAGATCCAATCAATAGAATAAAAAGTTTCTGGTATCCTGACCAGGGCCCTGGTAAAGCTGTCCAGCCACTTTAAAAGATCCTCACCATAAATTTTGGAAAATCAGAATTTATCACTCTTTCACAGGCATGAGTGTTACAACTCCTAGGGTTGGGTTTCTAACCTGCTCAGGCAAGGTCAGAAATGCCTGCTGCTCTTTGGTGTCCTCAGAAGGCTGGGACATGAATTCTGTCATGTTCACCCGCCAAAGGAAGGACAATGCCATGAGTCTTTCTTCCAACAGTGATTTAAATAAGAACTAGGTTGATGTGATAAATTTAGGATATCATACGTTTTAAAAATTCGTGAAGTTTTTTACACTTTAATAAACACATTTGGTTAAAGAAAAATTACAGTGTGCCTACTAATTCAATTATCTGCAGAGCACTAGCTCAGTACAAATGACTTTTAATAAATTTAGCTTTACATTTAATAAAAAGTTTATTTTCAGGCTTAATTGCTTGCGAGAAAATCTAACAGGACAATTGTGCTGGGGGCTTTCTGTAAGTGTGTTTCCCTGGGGGGAATTTGTAACAGAACAACCTTTAATGCATTTATTTTCTGCATCTTGTAAGAATCTGCACCATCTGCATAAGGGGTGTCATTTGTAGTCACAGCCAGTAATGTATAGTTACACTTATTGGTACGTTAGTATGTACGTGTTATGTAAGTATGTGGCCTAACTATATTGTCTCCTTATACTAATTAATAGTCAAATGCATGTCCCGTTTCAGGTGAACGAAGCCATTCCTGCTTAACTGGAAGAGTAGTCCTGACCAATTACTCCAAATCGTTAAAGAAAATGGTTTTAAGGTTTCCCCGGCTTGGTTCTGTTTGCAATCCTTGCTGCAGCCAAAGCCGTTTTCTTAATAGGCAGATTTGCCCTGGTCAGGTAGGAATTTCGTGGTGATGTTCTGCGTCCTCTGGTTGAGGGTGGGGAGTGGGATTTAAGGAATGAGAGTCTTGTTTTATTAAGAGTCAGAGCTCCGGTGAAAGCGGCAGATTGCACTTCTGGTCAATCTGCTTCTGCCCTGCTGTGGCCCAGCCCTGTGGCACGCGGGCTCTGTGACAGTGATGAGTGTGGCGGCACAGGCCCACTGACTGCCGGACTGGGGTCTTTTGCACGTTTTTGTTTTTGCGGTGCTGGAGTGGAGCGTGGGGCCTCTGTACCTGGCTGTGTTCCTGGGCCTTATATTTATTACTTTTTTGAAATGGGGTCTCACTGAGTCGCTGAGGTGCCGGAGCTGGACCCTCCCGCCTCAGCCACTTGATTTAGTCTCCTCAGCATGGCAAGGGTACACAGTATGTGAATTCTGTTCACAGGGACCTGGAAACCCAACTACCCAGGATGGGCTCCAGTTTATGACGCTCCTGCCTCAGCCTCCCAGAGTGCTGGGATTATAGGCATGAGCCCCACACCCAGCTTGGCACGGTCTCTTCACAGCCCTGCGGGCCTCTGAGCTTCTCCACAAACTTTTAGAAAAATCAAAGTCTGTGGAGCTCGGGATGAGACAGACACACAGGAGACCTGCCACAGCCACGTGATCCCCACCCTATGTGACACCCAGAGATTTGGGGGGAGCATCTGGGCGCAGAGGAAGGTCCCGCTACCTTCTGAGCACCTCAGCCTCCTGCGAACTGGAGCGCCTGGCGCTGCCTCCAGCCTAGGATTTACAGAGCCGGAATGTGTGGTAAAGCAGACAGACAGACACCTTCCCCGGCTGGGACCTACTTCATGGTAACATAAAAGTCAGACTAGCACAGGGTGAATATTATAGAGATGCCTGCTGCTGCCTTTCTTCGGAGATGTCAGTACCTTAGGAAAATCAGCTGGGTCGCAGGGACAGGGCAGGGGTCGTCGTCCTTTGATCCGTCTTCCTTGCACCCTAGGACTGCTGCTTGCAGCGACCACAGGTCCTTCCCTGATGTAAGCAAAGATCGGTGCAGAGCCTGCTGTGACCCACACGGCCTCCCCCTGCTCTGCCATGCAGTGCCCCCAAACCACACATAGCTCCCAGCCCTGAAAACGTGGCCAGTGTGACTCTGAGGCCGAGCTTTTTATTTCATTCAATTTGAATTCCGTTTCTGAGTTAGAGTCCGCAGCTACCTGAAAGAGTTGGGGCCGAGGAGCCCTCTTCCGGACCACGTGAGCGGGGCCCCTGGGCCAGGCAGCCCTGGTCCGGCGTTTTCATCATTGGATGGAGTTCTCTCAAGACCTGCTGATGCCAGTGGCTTCTCTGAGACGCGGGCCTCGCTGTGGTCCCACGTCCGGCGCCGGCTCGCCTGTGTGGGCTGCACGGGCACCCGAAGTGCTTGCGGAGGGAGCGGGGACTGGCTTCCAGAGAAGGGGGCTGGGGACCGCTCGGGTTCGCGCAGCGGAGGGCCTTCACGGTCTCTCCTGCCCTTTTAAATTCTGGTTTTTCTTAGTCCGTGTTTGTCGTCCTGATTCCGTTCCCGGGGGCAGTTGGCACGTGCATGCATCTTAATTCTGCTCATCCCCCCATCTCTTGATTCCCGTCGCATTTGAGAAAGAGCTCGCTCGATTCCTGTTATCTATCTTTTGTCTTGCTCTTTATCTGAACTTTGGCTTTTTAAATTTTATGTAAGAGAAACCTTAGGTGCGGCTTAAGTCTGTGTCTGATTTATCTCCCTTAACATTGTGGTCCCCAGGTGGATCCATTTTCTTATAAATGACTCAAGTATTTTTCATTACGGCAGAGTGTACTTTAACCATTCTTGATCTGTTCATCAAGAATGGATGAATTGCTTCCAAGGTTCAGCTGTTAGGGTCTGTGCTGTGAACAGAGGTGCGCGTGGATCTCTGTAGTACAATCCCTCCTCTCTGCAGAGAACACCTAGAAGGGAAACAGGTGGGTCCAGGAGTTTCCAGTTTTACCTTTTTAGGAGTCTGCACCATTTTCCTGGGTGGTTGTAGTAGCTTTGTTGCCATAGGTTCCCTCGCCTGGCCCGTGGTGAGGCTCCAGATCAGGGCCCTGTGTCTGGGAGAAGTTGACCTTGTGTGCATTTAGAAAATAGGCACTGACATTCGGGGAGGACCCTGCTGCGAGGTGAAAGCCTTACTTCAGCTATGAAGTCTTACCCCTTCCTTGCAGAATCACCTGACTTTGAATTGACCTTGAAGCTTCCAGAACCTTCAGGAACACAGGAGTCCTCAGGCCAGTGGCCTTCTTTGTGGTAGACCTTGATGTCTTTGGCTCACACCATCGTGAAACAAAAAATGGGTGGGAAGGAGGGCAGAGGTAGAATTCACCTCGAAGCCATGACTAAACCTCTGTCCCCCAGGATGACTAGCTGCCCAGCATCTGTGCACCTTAGAAGCCAGGACAAAGCCGGCCAGCCCCCCCCCCCC